>NC_034416.1:17597398-17764135 GCF_002078875.1 Numida meleagris
GGAGAGGAGAGGAGAGGAGAGGAGAGGAGAGGAGAGGAAGAAAAGGAAAAGAGAAAGAAAAAAAATAGAAAGGAAAAGAGAAAGAAAAAAAGAGAAAGAAAAAAGAGAAAGAAAAGAGGCCCTACAGAATTTCACTTCCTTGTTTGCTAAAAATGCCACAAGAAAGAAAATGCTGACAACAAAAATATCTGGACACAATTACAACCTTAGAGGCCATAGCTGTATTGTGGGACTCTTACAGGTGAAGTTAACTACTCAGTGGAGGCCAATTTGAGGCCTTTGTCCCATTCAAAAGTGAAAAATAGTTTTCCCACAACAGGTATGTCATTCTTTTACTCAAGACTGAATTTCAGTCTATGTGCCTATCAGATGAACAGGTTTTGGTTCAAGAAAAGAGTCTGAAGGGAGACATTTTTCAAACTCTGTTGTGTAGAAACACTTGACCCATCAAGAAAAAAGGCGTGCAAAACACAATAGAGAAACCAAAGGCATAAAGGAAGAATAAAGACATCTTTTGGGATAAGGCAATGGAACGTGTGTGGGTGGAAAACCACACAGGAGAGATATGGAAAGTATTCAAAGAGAAATTACTGTATGCCCAATGGTTATGTGTGCCATTGAGCTATAAATACTTCAGGACTGGAGACAAGGGTAAAATTTATACAAGGAAGTGGAAAAAGCCATCTGATGTAAGGAAAAGCTCCCTAAAAGCAAAGGAAAATTGAAAAAGTTGAGGTGGAGAATGGAAAAAAAGACCGGTTAATGAAGTGAAGAGAACGCGTCCAGAGACACACACTCTTCTTCTATGTATTGTTCTCTAAGTGCATGTGTTTATGAAGACCTTATTGTTACCAATCGTGCCATCAATTATGAAGGTGCATTTCAGGAGCTGGCTGGACTTGACTCTGCCGCAGAGGCTTAGTATGGCCCCTCAGAGCTGC
This sequence comes from Numida meleagris, assembly GCF_002078875.1. Lineage (NCBI taxonomy): Eukaryota > Metazoa > Chordata > Aves > Galliformes > Numididae > Numida > Numida meleagris. The sequence goes on from NC_034416.1 coordinate 17,598,340, forward strand.
CCTCTGCAAACCTGCCGGCCATCTCGTGCTTCTCCTGTCGCTGGGCGGCCTGCTGCTGCCTCTCACGCTGTCCCACACTTGAACCTCCACCAGGCTCTGACTGCTTTTCTGTTTTGTGTTTGTTCAGCACCAAAGGGGCCAAGTTCCTAAATGTGCTCTGAGACCAAGCAAAGCTACAAATCACAACATGAGAGCCAAGAACTGGCTGCTTATATTTCCAGTGCTGATGTACATTTATTTCTGCTGGCCCAGAAGCATACCTCTCCGTTGGCACTTATAAGCAAGAACTTCACATCCACAGGTGATGCATGTGAGTGTACAAGCAAACTGTTGCATGTCACTCCCATGACACATTTGCGAACCACCTACCAGACCTATGCCCATAGGCGTGAACAGCTTCCAGCAAGGGTAATTAGTTCTGCATTACCTTAAGGAGTGTAGGCTCCATGGGGCAGGATTCATCTCGCCTCACTTCAGTTAGTTAAAAATCACAGTGCTCATTCCTAGTGTCATTTCTAGAAAGAGTGGAGGAGGAGAAGCTCCTTCAAAGTCTCCAGCTCTGACACACAGATGAAGATGACACGGAAGAAAGTGTTCGAAGTTGAGTTGTACAGGTCTTTGAGCAATCTGATCTTACCAGAGAAGTGCCTATGGCAGCAGGGTTGGACTTTAAAGCATCCCTTCCAACCCAAACCATTCTGTCATCTCTCGCTGTGACCTGTGGCCACGCAGCTTGTTGGGCAAAGTGTGGGTGGCTGCCAGGCAACTTCAGACTCATTGCAGGCAAATCTGTTTCCCGTAACAGAAATCGTTATGTTGCAGTAGTGTGAGGAGGAGGGTTGAGAGCTGAGAAGAAATACTTTAAAGAAGAGGATTAAGATGCACCTTTAAAACTCCCTTCGATCTATCACAAGTAGCTGTACACTGAAGCCCTGTTGAAAGCTCATCCTCAAGGGAGACAGTTCCACCGCTGTCGTCATTTCTCAATGGGAGAGTGTTGGCTTTCTTTTTAACCATGCGGTGAGATCAGCCCCCGGCAGAAGGGGCATAAACCACACGTGCAGTTGTACTTACCACCCAAGCCTGGCTGCTTGGGCCTCTCCCCTGCCCTACTTGTTTTGCCATAATTACATAAGCAGCATTTGCCTGGCTCCTACTTTCTCATTTCCTTCGCTTGTTTTCTGATTTTTAGGACACTCTTTTACTCGAGTTACGCTGACCTCTTTTGAGAAGAGGGTAACACATTTTCTTACTAAATCCTCTTATCTGTGATAACCTGGCACATTTACCGCCCGAGTCAATAGTTGGACTTGGGAATTATTTTAATTAGAAAAGCGACCACTCTAATCGATAGTGAAACCTGAAAGCCTCATGTAACAGAGAAGTAGCTATGCAGAAATCTAGACCATCCGCAAGCAAGACAGCAACAGCAACATTCATACTGATTTTTTCCTTTCCATTCAGCAGTGGAAAATATGTGAACATACTGCATCCAAACTCCCCAAATATGGTCACCTGAGAGTTCTGCTTTAGCTACGGTGGAACAAAACATGGCAGCACAGCCGGTGCTCAGGCCTGCCGAGCATCATCCTCTCCATTAAGCAACATGGGTATCAGTCAGCATATCCCAAAGCTCTCCCTTCCCTCCTGCCACTGCGGATTCACCGGGCGGCTGTGGGAGACATCAGCGGTGTGGTGGCTTATCTGCCTTCCTTAGGAGCTTGCAACACATGAGCAGAGGGTTTCCTTCTGAGGTGTGCGGAGTCATTACCCGTGGTAGCTAGTGTAATGGCGCAGATAGCCAGCCTCCTCACTAGCCAGCTGGTAGTGATGGATTTTTCTCTTTAACCCGTGATAGAGCCCATTGCATCCCGGATATGAGAAAACTTGTCACATGGAGAGCCGGGTTGAAAAACAGAGCAGAAGACGTGGTGGGGTTAAACCAGGAGGTAACAAAGTCCAGAAGGTCCCTCTCAGCCCACACGTCCCACCCTCAGCCTGCTGCAATGGCAGCAGGGGGGCACAGTGCAGGAACATGGGTTGCGCTCTTTGCACATCTCACATGTGCCCCGGGATGCTAGAGAACTACTATAAAATCTATGTAGGAGCTATAGGGCTCCTACAGATAGGATCTGGTCCCAGCATTAAGCCAAGCACGCTCCAGTGCTCCGGCCAAGGCTGGACTCGGACCCAGGCATTGCTCCTGGCAGCCTCAGTGCCGGGCGGCTGCCGGCAGTGGGCACCGCGCCTGTTGTACGCAGCTCAGCACCACGGCGCTTCTCTCGTCAAACCGAACGGAAGATTAATCAGATGTCACAAATTACTATTCAAAAGATGTTCAGTGCCATAAATATCCAGACTGCCAGCGGCACATGCAGCAGCATGTCCACAACCCCTTCCTCTTCATGAGAGGAACAGAAACTGCTTCTCAAACAGATCAGAACGAGACTTTTGTTTTGTTTTCTTGCAAAGGGAAATCAACTGGTGCAGCAGACATTTGAAAAAACCCTGCTTAATTATAATCTTTCTGGAGCAACCAGGATGGCTTCAGATTATTTTACATAACTGTGTTAAATCCCCCTGAGAATTATTTGCCTCCTACACGCCAGGGTGCCTGAGCTTAAAAGATGGCCAGTTATTTAACAGGCTTGTGAGTGGCTTAGAAGAGTACCAGCTTTTGCTGCAAAGGAGCAATTGCTAGTGGGTTCACTTGGTTATCCTCACAGCCCCTCCATGGTGGGCAGGAGGTTGTGCTTTGGCGGTGTGCTTTATTTTGAAATGTGTACTGATTTGTCCTGCTGAGTATGCAAATTGTAATGATCTTAAGAAATACGTTTATGGCCAAGGCTCGAATCTCATTTCAAGCAGCATTCCCAGTAGTAACCTTGCAAAACTTTAGTAGTCAGCTTGCAAAAAGACAGCAATTTTTGCTTCTGTAATTTGGAAAAAGAAAGAATGTCTTACTTTCTCACATTGCCTTCCTAGAAAAGAAGAAACGATCTGACTAATGAATAGAGCATACTGTGATGACTTAGAAATGCATCTGAATGCATCAGAAATGGAAAGGAAAAGGTGGTGAGATATGGCCCCAGTTGTGCTGTGGCCATTCCTTCTTGAGTTGCATTTCTTTCTTGTGATTGTCAACGCTTGAGGTATGTTTCAAACAGCAATTCTCAACGTTAACCTAACATAAATCAGGAAGATAAATAAAAAAGTGAGGGAGAACAGGATGGCTGCTTCCATGAAGATGGAAGGAGCACAAAGACAGCAGTACTCCTTTCTCATCTGCTGATAAGAAAAAAGCAACTCAAAGATTCTCTAGAGGCATTAAAGGGGGATGAAGCCATTCCGGAGCATCCCTGTGCCACCAGCAGTACCCCTGGGCCTGCTCCTAGTGCTGCTGCCGAAGCCTTTCCTGTCATTATGTGAACACGGATCCCGTGGAAGCAGCACCACACTGACAGCAGCTGGCCGGTTCCCAGGCTGCCTTTGGAGGGGCACCCAAGCGGCCTGCCCTGCTCCCAGCCCTCTCTGAGGAACGCTGGGTTTGAAGCATTGACCTGTGTTGCAGTTATTGCTGCTGGGCACAGTGGGGCAGGAAGGAGCACAGCCCTCAGGCACCAGTTACAGACCAGTTGGGAAGGGCAGAAGCCCACCAGCTGCTGGGCAAGGCCAGCAGTCAGCAGTCCCAAGCTGAGGGCAGGCTTACTGACAGGGTAAGCTGAACCTCAGTGCAAAGCCAGCTGCTGTATAGGAAACTGAAGGCTCACGTCTGCTGCAGGGAATCCCTCGGCACTGCAGCGCTGCAGAGCAGTGCCGTGCATCTGTTCACACTTGGGTGAAGCTGTTCAAGAGGATGTGCCAAAACATGAATCTCTGAGCTCAAAAGGGAAAGGGTACAAGCAGAGTTCAAGCTGACAGAGATCATGTCACAGCAGTGAGATGAGCTCCAGGATGAACGGAAGAGGGCACTGAGCTGGAGCAGCCCTACAGTGGTGGCTCAGAGGAGCGGACGGCGGCTGAAATGAGGCCAGTTTCTCCTGGCAGCGCTTTGCAGAGCTGGAGATGCATGGGCCTGTAGAAACATGGCAAGAGGAGCAGATCTGAGGCAAGATCATCACCTCCACACATGTTGGCGGTGGTGGATGAAGCCCCAATATATCCTACCCAGGGCATCCTCTCTCTCGCAGCACACCCACACCAGGCCCCTGGCCGTGGGGTGGCTCAGCCCCACGTAGGTGACAGCAGGTCACCGCCTGCTCTGCTCCTGGCCAGGGCCCCATACCTCTCGTGTCCCACCACCCCCCACGGCTGTGCCCAGCTCCAAGCAGCTCTGGGAGCCAGGGCAGGAAAGAGGAACTCCCATCCCACCTCTCTTTCTCTGTATATGTAAATATTTTCTTCTGAAATAACATTAGCAGACTCATCTAGAAACAAGACAGTCAGCTTTCCGAGAACACTTGAGAGAGACATAGATTTCATCAGACGCGAGGGTGTAAATCTGGGCTTTGTGACTTCAGTGGAAGCATTTAGAATTTGTCCTGCACAATGAAGCTGGCCATTTTTGAGTAGAAATAGAAAACACAACGATTGCTACGAAATCCTTACAATCCCACCAGAGAGGGCTCTGTATTTCAGAGCTGGGATAAGTGCCGTCACCATCTGCTGTCAGTACAAAAGCTGCACGACTACCTGGTATTGCTGTGCAGAGCTGTCAGCGAGGTATGAACCTTATCTTAATTGCTGCAAAGAAAGTTAAGAGTATAGAACTGACAAGCTTATCTTATTCACCTTCTGTGTTTGCCACTTATTCAGTTCAGGGGAATAAACATACATCATTTACACTTGTAAGTACGCTATGTCCTTTCTTCCCCTTAAATAAGCCCCAGCAGGGAGCACTGCAATTGAACTGCCAAAAAGGAAACCTGGGAAAAAGTCAAAACACACCATTTAAAGCCCGAGCACATTAAAAATCTACATTGCCTGCATGACGGATCTGTGTTTTATAAATCAGGCCTCTAACCAGCTTTTTAAAACATAATGGATCCATCCTAACTATTGCTTGTGAGCAGGAGTGGGTGTCAGAACAGAGCAGTGCACAGAGCGGGGCAGCCCCAGCCCTCCTCCCTGCACAGGGACACGGTGCTGCCAGCGCCAGCTGCCACCAGGCCCAGGGAAAGAACAGGGCTCAGGAAACATCACAGCATGGGGACGCTTCTACTGCGTTCTGTAGCTTCTCGCAAGGCGTTACAGCAGGGCTTGGAACACCAGGTCCAGCTGTGATGGCGCTGAGCAGCACGGTGCCAAGCAGAGGTGCCCAGCCTGCGAGCATCACTGCCACCCAGACCTATGGGCTCTCTGTTCTCACTTGGGCAATAGGGAGAAGGGAGAATTCCAAGCACAGACTCTGTATGCCAAGGTGGGTGTTCACCTACAGTGTGTAGGCAACCCCAAAATGGTCTGGATATTAGAAGTCCGAAACACAGACCCCACAGCAGGCACTGGAGTCGATCATTTCTGGCGCAGCAGTTGTTTAAATAAGTGCCAGGGAAAAAGAGTTCCAAGGAACATCCTAAAATAATCCCTGGGGGAACCAAACCATCCTCCCCTTCCAGCTGCTGGGATTATTGCTGCAGCACGGAAGGAGTGCTGTCCTTTCTGCAGCACGACCAAAGGCTAAACTGGAAAATGGAGCTGAAATGCTCCTGAGCACGGGGCGATTAGGGGAGGGGTAGGCTAAGCAAGCGCGATTCCCATGGAAAATAAAAGGTACTTAAAGTTTATGTAACTTAAACACTGCTGCTGTTCAATGAGCTGTAGAAATGAAAGAGTAAAGAAAACCAACAACAAAAAAAAACAACACATAAAAAAAAGCTGCTCCGAGCCATCTGTGCCTCCTGTCTGTTAGCGCGGGGCAGAGCCTTAACGAAGAGAGATCAGCGCGTGGAAATGGAAAGAACGGCGATGCAGAAACATGCAAATCAGCTGCAGGACGGCAGGGCCAGGGCCGGGCCGGCTCGTGCCGTGGGTTTCTCCGCAGCTCAGGGATGAGCGCTGGCATCGGCTGAACGTCCTCACCTGTGGCTGCAGCAATGCTGCAGGGCTGCAGGGAGGTGTCAGGGAGAGCAGGGAGAGGCAAAGGGAACTTAGGGAACTGGGACCCCCCAGCCAGGTGCGTGGCACCACCGAACTCCCCCAGCCCTTCTGCTCGCATTTCTCACCGGAAAGCAACACAGGGATTGCACAAAGTGCCCCACTGCTTTTCCCCCTTGCACAGCTCTGACCTCAACATTCCCCCGGGGTTTTGTCATCGGCCAGGACCTGTACTTTCCAGGAGAATGCCTCTGTAAAAAGCATCTGAAAGCTGACTCCAGCTAATCCCTTTGCAACTTAAGGGCCACTTCTTTCCCCGCTTTATTCTCGCTGCTATTTCTTCCCTCTCCCTGCCGTTTCCCACACATTCACATTTTCTGATTCTTCCCCGTTCCCCTCTCTGCAGTCACTCCTCAGTCACAGGGTGAGCAGCAGGGGTGACCCACTCCGTGATTCTGTGCTTTTGTGCTCCGTGGGAAGAGCAGGGCTCTGATCTCAGAGCACAGAAATGCCCCTGTCTGGAAGAAGGGAATTTTCCTAAATGCTGAGGCAAACCCGGAACGTCAGAGCTGTTATTAATGGGTTGGGATAGCCCGGAGAAAGCTCACAGCATGCGCTAAATAAATGTGCCTAAGTGCTCTGGAGCCACGGATCCCTATTTTTAGCGGGATGTGGGCAGTTCGGTAAGCCCTGCCTATGGAAAACCCCGACACACAGAGGACATAATGAAATAATTTCCTGTGCGACTGAAGCAGAGGCTTTCAGTAACAGGGACCCGGAGCTGGATGGGACTCCTGATGGACAGCCAGCCAACAGGGACAGCTCCATCGCCAAGCCAAGCAGAAGAGAGCAGCGCATGAAGGGCACCACCCAGCAGCTCGGTGGTGCAGAAGAGCAGCTCTCCATAGCTGTACCAATCATGAGCTACAGGCACGGAGATAGCTTGCTGGGGGCTCCCGGCCTTCGCCGCCGGTCTGGTGCTTAACAGCATGATCATCCCCATCACGGCAAAGAAGTGCTCTGGAATTCATTTGCCTTCATCGCTTCCCATTCATAAGGATAATTTAGGGTTGAAAATAAATAAATACATAAGTGTGTGTGCAGTTAAGAGAATGTGGCTAATGTTCCAGCTTGCCTATGTCAACGTAATCTAGCAGAACTGCTGTGAATGTGGTCTGGCCCATCTCACAGCCCTCTTTACCTTTAAAAAGAGCTGAACTTTTTATAAGGGCGTCCAAGTGGATGTCTGCTGTCCTTTTGCTGCCTTTCTGTGCACGGAACAGGTGCTTGTCTTCATAGCATCTCTGCCTGGCTCAGACTATAGGAAACAAGTGCAGCGGTCAGAAAGCTCTGTGTGGACAGCAGCGTGGAGAACCCAGAAGGGAAATTCAGCTCCTCAGCTCATTCAAAGTGGAGATTCTCAATATGTCTCACTTGGTACTTCCCAAATTTGAAATACTCAGAGAAGATTTCATCCTGTAGATATGTTCATGGCGTCCTACCGTGAACTCTGCAGACCCCTCCTGCCCCACGAACCAGCTGTGTCCTTCCCAGCAGAGGGACAAGAAGCTGTGCCCCCTGCTCCAGCACCAACCCTGGGGCCGAGAGCTCCACAGGCAGTGACTGCTCAGAGCTCAGCGTCACCTCTCCCTCCTCTTTGTCTGCCTCCCCAACCAGGGGTGTTTCACAGGAGCCCGGAGGAGCAGGGAACGCGCTCAGGAGCCGCTCGGGGCAGTGATGGAGGCTGGCACTGCAGTGTCCTGCTCCAGGCTCGGTGCCTGGCTCCGGGCTGAAGGGAGGCAACTGCGAGCAGCTGCGGGGCCTTTCACACTCACAGCATGCTTGTAGATGGAAAAAAACACCCTACAGCTATGAATGGATGGGAAATAAATATATAATACAAAGCCTCACCATAATGAATGGAATACAAACACGTCTGTCTGAGTGCAATTGCAGCAGTAAGTAAAGCTTTTCTTCATCCTCTCCTGTTTTTCACATAACTACCAAAAAAAAAATTTTGGGTATTTCTCATGTGTGAGAAAGGGAGGAAACACATCTCATTCTTTACAAGCTTTTATTTTATTATTCCTACGTAGCCGCTGAGTTAGGAAGCCAAGGGAACTCACAACTCTGTGTTTAGCCCCAAAACAAACTCGGTGAGCACAGAGCCAGGGCTGGCCGCTCTCCAGAGGGCTCTGACGTACTCCAGCTCTGCTTTGTATGGCTGTCTGCAGGGGAAGGGAAAGCCACGGCCCCACGCTGGGCTGGCTGCTGGCTGTGCTAACGAAGGCATGTGGCAGGGATGGGGTGTCAAGGGACAAAAAGAAAAAGGAGAATAAAAGCGATAAACCTGAAACCCCAAAAGTTACACAGTGGCTCTGGAGCTGGGACTCATTTTGCACAGGCCTCGGGCAGGCACCAGGTGGTAAGACGTTCTACTTGCTGATGGCCTGCTCTGGATTCAGCGCGTGACATGGAGATAAAGGACTCTGCATCCTATTATCAGTCCCTGAGCAACCGGTACATCTTATTAAGTGTAACTAGATTCACAGGTCAGAATCCCACGCACACGGAGTGCACACCTTTCCTTTGACTGGAAACAGAATATCACGAGGACGTTCCTTCGCCATAACAAAGGTTGGTCAGTTCCTCGGCAGAGCCTTTATGTCATGCTTTGATATTTTTACTTTCAGACCACAGCTGCTGCAGCGACAGTGCCAGGCTGGAGAGCTATTTGTGCAGCAGGGCTGCAGAACGGAGACAGATTCCTGCTTTGTTATGTCACTTCCAACCCAGAAAACATCTAGGTGGAGGTGCTCGGCGAGCAATGCCAGCACCGGTTTGCAGGCAGGAATTGGGGCTGAGCACAACGGTGGGCTGTGGGAAAGGTCCCCCAGGAACGTGGTGCAGGACAGAGCAGGGAGTGATGGGCAGCCTGCTGTGACACGCTGTGATGCTGCTGTCACACTGCTCCCCACACAACATGCTGCTCTCTCTGCCCTGCTACATCCGCTCTGGCAGCAGAGAGCTCTCTGCAACAGAAGCAAAGATTTTAGGAGGTGCAGCCTTTCCTCAAATACTGCTTTTTTTTTTTTTTTTCTTTCCCCTTTTTAGACTCTTTTAGATGAGTTTTCAGGAGCACTGAACGCTCGATGAATCACTTGGCTGAATGGCCCACATAGTTTCCTCTTAAGTCAGCTCTGGCAGCGAGCCACTGTGCATACCCGGTGGCTTTGCTTCGAGTAACATTTTCACTAGTGAGGTTATCTAAGTATTTGCAGCCAGGCCATCCAGCCCCGATGAATCCCACTGCTAGCACTCAACAAGGGGGAGGAGGGCTGAGGCTTTATTAGTCAGGGCACAAAGGCACTGACCAGGGAGAAGCTTGCCTCCTGGGCAGAAGGAATCTCCCTCAGGTGTCACCTTGCATCCAGGGCACCCCACCCACATCCCACTGCTGTCTGTGCTGGATGGGGCCATCGGGGTCCCCCAGCACTGGGGGAAGCTGGGCTTGCCTGCCATTAGCTCAACTTTTCCTTTCCAAAAAGGATGCCACCACAAAGCGCGCATGCTGCAAACCGATAATCTGATGCAAGTACAGAAGGACAAGTTCAATCAAACATCTCAGTGTTTTAGAGCACTGCCTGCGTTCATTTTAGACTCATTTTAGCATGGCAGGTCACAGCAGTATAAACATTGTGGGGAAAAAAAAAAGGCCGAGCTGGCAAACAGTCAGAACTTGCTGTTCCTGACCCAGTAACCTACTTTTTGAGTACCACGTAACGTGAAAGCCACCCCTCGCTCAGACCGCGACGTCACCTCTTACTTAACTTGGAGGTAAATAGTGGGTCTGGCAGGGAAGACTTAGATGACATGTGGTCATCATGTACTTCATTCTGGTCACAAAAGCCATTTTAGGCTAAACAGGAATACGAAGGGCAGTTTCTAGCCTTGAGTCACCCAAAGGCACCGCAGCATGGTTTGGACCTGGGTGTCCCTCACACTGACGCACAGAAACAACCAGAAAAGCCATCTGCAGCACCAGTGACACCCTCGGCACGGACAAAGAAGTGGTACAAGGGAACACAGCATGAAGGAGACCTGTTCTTCCTCCATGACTCTGCTTCAGGTATTTTCACTCCAACTCTCTCATCCTGACCTGATGTGACAGCTCAGAAATGATACAAATTGGACACTGAAGGCGGAAAAGTCTTCAGGACCTCTGTGAAAAGCAGAAGCAGCTCGCCAGCCATCGCCCTGCTCCTGTTTTCCCTTCAGCAAAACCGCAGCAGCAGCCAGCAGCCCTCAGGATGGCACCTGCCTTCCCCTCCCCTTCGCAGTCCCACCCGCAGCCCCAGAAGCACCTTGTGTTCTTGGGACCACGCAGAGCATGGCAGACAGCATGATGGGAAAGCCACCTGGAAGCCCAGCAAAACGGGATGGTTATCCCAAGACTTTAGGAAGAAGCAGGGTGTCTCAGCCCAGCTACAGCATTTTAGGACAGGAGAGAGCTCACTGAGGCCCCAGTTCAGCAAAACTCTTGGGATCTTTGAGGTGTTTTGTTTGACTAAAGCCAGCAGGAGGTTTCCCATCAGAATGCAAACGGAGATGGACTAGACTTGAGTAAAGTCTCCAGAGAGTTTTCTATAAGGAATAAAGGGAGAAATGAGACAGAAAATATGTGTACTCATTCAGTGGTGTTTGAAATGGTATCTCCCTCCAGGAGCATCCTTAGAAATCAGTGTTTAATGTTAAGAAGCAAATGATAAACAGAAAGGCTAGGTATATGCTTAGTATTGGAAAGGACTCGTGTTTTACTGAACAAAATATCAGGGAAAACAAGTAAGAGTGTTAAGACAGAGTGAGAGCAATTAGAGAGGGGTCTCTGTAGGGAAATGACAGGAAATGATTCTTCATGGAATAAGCCCATTTGTACTCGCAGTTACTGCCAATGCGTCTCTCAAGTGAAACGCACACAAAATAGGAAGAGGTGGAGAAGGAAAGACATGGTCAAACCTTCCATCTTCATGCAAAAAAAAAAAATTAAATTAAATTAAATTAAAAAGTGATTGAAATGATCAGAACAAAGGTCTTGATGTTGTTCCACTTTCCAGCTGGCTCAGCCTGACTTAGATTTTATTCTTGTTGACCCTTTGGCTTCCCCATTGCAGAGCAGGGACTGGGCACTGTAATATCTTACAAATTCTAGCCACATTTTCTGGTGTGATCACAAACCATTTTCCCACCATCTCTTTTACCACCAATTTTAACTTAACCTAAGATCAAAAACATGTGGAAGTATTTCAGACTAGCTGGCATAAGCACAACACAAAAGTAAATGTTCTAATAGACATAAGAAGTCATTTTTCTTTACGACAATGTCTAATTTAGATCTCTGAAATTGTAAAATTAAAAACTATTCTAATCCATACTTACACAGAAATGCATTTCTAGCAGATTATAATATCTAACTGCTCATTACACAAAATCTTGGAATGACTGTATTGTAAAAAAAATAATTGCCTAATTATGAAATCCTGATGATAAAGACATCATTGTCATAGAAACATCTGGGCTACCAGCCCCCCAGAATGGAGGAAATTTCAATAGGCAGAGAAAAACCGGCGGGCAGATGAGAGAGGAGTTATAAAGAGGTCCGGAGAAAAAACATCACCCGCTGCAATTTCTGTATGGAAGTGTGGGTGATGACTTCCAACAAACAAACCAGTAATAACCTATTCACAGGAGCAGAGCAGTTAACACGTACGTGGAGATGAGGGGCAATTAACAAATATTATGCATATTCTTGCCTAACCTTAAAAAAAAAACCATCTACGCTACCTCTCTGTAATGACAACCTGGAAAAATATCCATTGTATCGAGGTGTTAGAAGACAATTTAGCAATCTAAAGACTTAGGATAACAAAGAGTTGTCCAATCTGAACGCCGCAGCAATCAGTAGCATTTCTGCAGCATTTATCTCACATAAAACACCATTTAGGTGATATCTGAAGAACAAAATAGGAGCAGAAGGAAAGGTCAGTTACACGTAAAGAAGAGAAGTACAGCGAAAAGCGGGGAAGTCTGATGGCTGCATTCAGCTCAGCCCCAACAAGAAATTGGGCCTTGTCCCAGTGAATGTTATGTTAATAGTGAAGTTCGTGGCTATGCATATTTTAGCTGCTTACAAAACAACGAAAGCTTTTCTTGGAAAACTGAGAATACAATGAGATGGTTACCCCAGATTGCTCAATGCCATAGCAAAAGGAGACAAGGAAGAGCAAGAATGTCTGCACAGGCTGAGGGCTGTGGGGAAGGAGAAGCCAGCCTTGCTCTGGGCCCCAGAAGGCTCTGCCCTGGAGCCCTGCTCTTCCCTGTGGGACTGAGCCCGAGCGCTGCACAGCGCACACCCAGACCCGGCCCTGAGCACACAGCTGGTCCTGGGAAGCTAATGAGGGCTCGTTATCCAGATTGCTAACAGTTAAATCTGTGCAAGTGTTCCCCGGCCTGGCAGCCCCAAGAAGGCTTCATTTCTCATCTCTGAGCAGAGCTCCCACCACTGGCAGTGACTCGGCAACACTGATCTGGCTGAACCTTGGACTCCACAACGGAAAGCTCCCATGTAAGCAATGTGCAAGGCACCAGAATCAGACTTTACGGATGAGATGCCAGAGGATGATGTATCACTGATGGGATAAGCCTTTTTTTTTTTCCCTACAGGGGTGATTACAATGCAGATGGCATCAAAAGCACAGTAGCCTTCTTGCACGGTTGTCATCTGTGATTCTCTGCTAGAGGTCACATCAGGACTCCCATTCTAAAATGCTGCCAGCTGAGATTTATAACGCAGGTGACAGCCAGGTTCTCTGCCAATAAGTCCTTCCAAAGCAAAACTGTTCAGCTGTGGGTATTACGCTCGTGTTGGATATTTTGATTATGAGCACGATACAATCTGCAAAGTGGCGTCAGCCCACGCGTTGAAGTGCTTTCCATAAATGGCTCTGCACAGCAGTCAGACTGATGCAGACCCCGTGGCTGCCTGCCTGCTCGCACTGCGTGCAGCCGCTGGGATGAAGCTCTGCCCCTCACGGAGGCACACCGCAAGATCTGCACGGCCCTTCAGGTTCCCCTTAGCCTGGCATTTGGGCTGGTGGGGGCTTTAAGCAGTGTGTGTGCTGCGGGCTGGCCTGCAGGCCACTGGTGAATACAGTTGCATGCATTAGGGAAAGCTTTCCTATTTTCTAAAGAAGTGTTACTCTTCTGTTAAGTAAATAAAGATGTGCCTGTTACTTACTTTCCAGCGCATATTGCAAAGCTCATGTTAATTAAACTTCCAAAGCACACGACAGAATAAATCTGTGTTGGTGTAACGCCAAGAAATTGTGTATGAACTCTCCCCCGTGCACTTAGTAATTTGCATGGCAGTAAACCACTCACTCCATCCCGGACAAAGCACAAGCAGGTCAGGACCCCAAAGCCAAGAGTCTCTGTTCTGTCGTCATAGGCTCCAGAGCTGAAGATCTGTGATGCACAGGTATCGGGCAAAATCACCAGAAAGGGGAAGGACAGGAGGCAACTCGGAGGCCTGACGCTGTGCTCCCTGGTATGGCTGCCAGCCACAGCTTCGTGGCCCCACGTGGCCTTGGTATGCTGTTCTTCCCCGGGTGGCTTCCTGGTCATAGCAGAGGGACAGCCCAAACCCCAGACCATCCCCAAAGCTCAGTGGACATAATGCTGGAGTCTCCTTTCCTTCAGAAAACCAGCCCCGTTACAGACTGCTGTAGTTCACAACATCTTTTTCTAGCTGTTGCGTTAGCTTTTGACATTTGCCAGCTCATTCTGGCCAGCTACAGCCTGGCTCCCACCAGCTTCAAGAGAACTGCAGCTGTGCCCACAGAGCAGCTGTCACATGGACTGCCCAATCTAGCACACACAGAAATAAAAACCAGTAAAAGAAATAGTAAAGTTATTTCAAACCGCTGTGTTACTCAGATTCCCATGCCCATCTCTGTATAAGGAAATGACACAGCATTATCATCCTGGCTTTTGGTGCTGGGGTTGTGGTTCGGGTTCCCAAGTAATGGTCACACAGAGGTGCTTTCAGCTGCTCTCTTGTCTTTTGAGATCCTCAGGGGCTATGGAGACGCATAGCATGAGTGCTTATTGAAACAGCATACGTGTCACTGCCTCACTGCTGCCCATGAAGGGCAGAACCATCACTGTTGATTCCAACATAAGATAAATACAGCTTAAAAGAAAGCGTATTCACATCAGTTTTGGATGACTCATGCAACAGATACGGAGATGCCTTAATGCACTTCTTTCTTCTCCTACTCACCACCACACACTCAGTGCTCTGTCTGCAGCTACTTCACAAAAGAATGTCGAAGGGCTTTTTTCTCCCATAGAACTGCTTCCAAACACCAATGCTAGTTTCTATTTTAACAACACCATCACCAGGCATATTGTTACTGAGCCATTCATGATGCAAATCCACTGCAACCCACTGAATTTCAGTGTTAGCAAATGCAAAGTGAATATTTCACTTTTGCATTGTGAGGCAGTGACTTCTGTGTTTAAAAAATACCATCCTACACAGCTGAAGCCAGTTCTTGCACCAACTATCGATGCTATGCAGTAAACACGTTGGTGAAACCTGAGCTTGTGCTTGGGCTCATCCCCACTCAACAAAGTGCTGCTGCATAAGTGGAGAATTCAGTATAGCTTTAATGTCTGACTTTTGTGTCTAACATCTCCAGCCCCGGTAATTAACACGCTTGATGTTATTAGATGTCTACTTTGCTGTGTTTGTTTGGTTTTGTTTTAATTCTGGATTGCAAATTCCTTAACTACTGGGAAACTGAATCTCACCAGCAAATTTCCATTAAAGATTTCAGTAGAATGACAGCATTTAATTTTCTAATACCTACACAGCAAAGTGTTGGGGAGAAGACAACTCAAACTTTTATTTTTCATTTAGTTTAATGGAGAAAAAGATGATTTCTGCACTGATTATTGAACCATGGACACAGACATGGATGGAACAACACATTTTGATGAATTCTACTGTAAACTCTTTAAAAAAGAAGTATTGGGAAATAATTCAGTCTATCTAATGACAGATTTTTAAAGAACATTTTAGAGCTAGTCAATTTGTGTGCAACACTTACATTAAAAAGCCTACAGCATTAAGGAGGAGAAAACCTTTCTACCCAAAATAGCTCTCTATTATATTGCTTTGGGGGATTTGTTCGCACATCTTTCGCACCAAGCAGTTTTAACTCACAGTATTTCTGGCCACTGACCTTCCGGGAACACAGGTTTTAGGACGAGGGAAGAGAAGAGCTACCAGTCTTCTCTGAGAGTAGACCATGGAATGATTCTTGGGACTACACCTCCAATGCTTAGCTTTGAACACAAGCTATGAACTCTCAGTCAGCTGGGCAATGAAGGCTGAAGGACCACAGTAAGCAAGTCTCAGCCTCAGTGCACATGGCCTAAACCCCTTTGAGGAAGCATATTTTGGGTATGAGTGGGTTCCTCAACAAAGCCTTCCACCCCTTGTAGGTGGATCTCCTGTCTGGGAGGTGGGCAACTTTTGGGAGTGCTTTTGGGGCATTACCCCCTCTCTGGATCTGTCCAGTGGCTACACAGCATGCAGGTCCTTGGAGGCCTTGTGCTAAAGAACCATCTGAAGACTATTCAAAGTCCCAGCCTGTCCATCACCTCTTAATGACCACAAAAGTCACCCAGAATAAAACCTGAACTGCTGATGACTGCAGGGAACACACAACCCAAATGTAGAATTCTACCAGTAAACATTTTCTTATCTTAAAAAAATAGTTACATGTACTCATGGATAAAATTCCAATTAGAAACAGCTTTACCTTTTGAGAGTAGAAAGGCAATTTCAATAAATATTTTCTCCTGAAGATAAAAATAAAGGTACTGTTATGGTAACAGAGCTGTGCTTCTCAGCAGCCTCTGTAACAGAGCTGGTTAGAGGCACCAATGCTGTGCTATCAGGTCAGATGCAACTGTTTGCAGTTCAGAACAGGAGTAATGCACCTTCAGCTCTGCTCTGTTTAGCAGTCAGTAACCAAAACACATCCCGAGGTAAACACCGGAGGATTCGGGCATGCACTTCCCCAAGGCTCAGCTCCATGACCTCAGTTCCCTGATGCTATCACTTCATCCTCACCATAACACTTCAAGAAAGGACATAAACATCTCATAGATTAAAATGCTCTTGACTTTTATGAACAGTCTGATTCAGCAGCGCTCGGGGTGCACTTTCATGGCCAGCTCAAGCACATCTTGCCCTTGAAAAGGCATTTCTTCCAGTCCCAGGCACCTTTGCATGGAAAACCATGCCTGCATGGTTGAAAACTAATGCAGAAGATAGTTTTGAAAAAGATCAGCTTTCAACTGCTTTGCCACAAAAATCCTTGCTCTGAAGTAGCGGAGATGGCAGAAAGAAGAAAAAAACTGCCTTCTTTGCTCTTAAATCAGAATCACAGCACAGCTCGGGTTGGAAAGGATCTCAGAGATCACCCAATTCCAACCCCCTGCCATGGGCAGGGCTGCAAGCCACTGACTCAGGCACCAGCTCAGGGCCCACCGAGCCTGGCCTGGGGCACCTCCAGGGATGGGCACCCACAGCTCTGGCAGCGGTGCCAGGGCCTCACCACCCTCTCAGTGAAAAATTTCCCCCTAACATCTAATCTAAATCTCCCCTCTTTTAGTTTAAATCCATCCCCCTTGTCTATCATCACTATCACTATCTACCCATGTACAGAGTTGATTTCCCTCCTGCTTATAAGCTACTTTTAGGTATTGGAAGGCCTCAATTAGGGCTCCGTGCAGCCTTCTCTTCTCCATGTTACATAAACCCTTCTCCCTCAGCCTTTCTTCAAAGGAGAGGTGCTCCATCTTTTTGACCCTCCTCTGGACCTGCTCCAACAGCTCACATCCTTCTCGTGCTCGGGGCCCCAGGCTTGGATGCAGTATTCCAGGTGGGGCCTTACGAGGGCAGAGCAGAAGGGTGCTCACTGCCACCCCTCTGTTGATGCAGCCCAGGGTACTATTGGCCCCCTGGGCTACAAGCACAAACTGCTGGCTCATGTTAAGTTTTTCACCCACCAGGACCCCCAGGTCCTTCTCAGCAGGGCTGCTCTCAAGGAGTTCCTCCCCCAGTCTGTAGACATATCTGGGATTGCCCCGATCCAAGTGCAACACCTTGCATTTGGCCTTGTTGAACCTCATTATGTTCTCGTGAGTCCACCTTCTGAATTTATCAAGGTCCCTCTGGATGTCACCCCTTCCTTCTGCTATATCAGCTGCACCACTCAGCTCAGTGTCGTCTGCAAACCTGCAGAAGGTGAAGTACTGTGAGACAGTACTTTGTGATCCACGGCCCTCAAACTCTACATGCCATCTACTGTCTCAGCTTAACACAGCACTCCCACCTCACATGGAGCTTGGCCATCTGCAGTAAAACAGCATTATATGCAAACATTGTGTGCATGTTGGGCACTGCACAGGCAACAGGACAATTCAAGTGGAAGACAATGAAAATATTCTTAAACTCTATTAAATGCCATTATGGAAAATTTGTTAAGAATGGATATGAAGATCTGCAAAGAAGAAATCTTTCACAGCATTCAATGCTGAATGTTATTGTTCCATAAAGCTGAGCCACTGTGCCCCATATGTCACAACATCAGCTGAGGAAATCATATCTAGAATCTAATGCATACACCTACAAACAGTGCTGTAGCACAAAGGTTGCCAAAGATCAAGGAGCTGATTCAGCAGCTGACATGGGCAGTTTAATGTTAAGCAGCACTTCCATCAGTGGAATTATTAATCTACTTGGATTCAAGGATCTGCTACGTGCCTTGGCCAAACAACACAGTACCATCTGAACCTCAAAGCATTTGCCATTTCTATACAGGACTCTCTTTCATCCCCTCAGGTGGCTTGCAAATATACTGTGCTGCATTTCCAAGCAATGTACAAGGACATGCTTTCAGACAAATTCTGTGTTGCTTCTGTTCCTCACAAATCCTGTTTTATCATAGCTCAGAGGTGAGGGTCTACAAGCCCTCAAGTAGACACATTGATGAAGTTTATTCAGCAAAGCTGACGACTGTTCTGCTCCTTAGCTCTCCTTGTGCCTCTGAGACAATGGTTTCCAGGGGTCAGCTACATACTTTAGGACAGCAGACTCAAGATTTGACTTTGAGTAGAGCCCTAAGGTGGATTAGGCTGTCATTCTGCCCACCCCAACTGCATGCTGTAATCAGCTTATCTCCAATATGACAGGTTTAGCAAAAGTGACAGTTGCTTGCTGTCCAATATCATTAGCTAGCCCTGCCACAAGAGCTCAGACATGGTGCTCCATCGCCTTACAAAAATCAGCTTATTAATAAACACACAGCCCAGCAAAATATTTTCCACGTAGTTAAAGCAGTGCTTTGGGCAGGGGCTATCCCATGCATCCACCATAGAAACTCAAATTCTAGCCAAGATGAGGTCAGAACAGCAAATAGTTCCAATGGACTGGCATATCAAAGGATGGCTGAGCATGGAAGCAATCAAGTGCACCCTCAGCAAGTTTGCTGGTGGCACTGAGCTGAGTGATGCAGTTGAAACAACGGAAGGAAGGGACGTCATCCAAAGGGACATGGACAGGCTTGAAAAATGGGCGCATAAGAACCTAATGAGGCTCAACAAGACCAAGTGCAGGGTGTTACACTTGGGTCAGTACAATCTCAGATATGAGTACAGATGGGGAGAACTCCTTGAGAGCAGCTCTGGGGAGAAGGCCTTGGGGGTCCTGGTGGGTGAAAAGCTGGAAATGAGCCAGCAGTGTGTGCTAGCAGCTCAGGAGGCCAATGGTATCCTGGGCTGCATCAGCAGAATCATAGAATGTCATGGTTTTGTGATTTTCGGTTATTGGTATTCCACATCATAACATCATGTAGTGAATGTACCTGGTTCTCAGAAGAGAAGGACTACTACATTCCCCACGGTACTTTGCTCCTCAGTTACCATTTCCAGCCGGAGGGAAAAGATAAAAGCTCGCAGTATAAAACTTGCAGATCACGAGACCTCAGCCCTTTTTCCACCCGTCTCTCGTCCTGGCAGCACCTCGCTCTCCAGCCATCTTATCGTCGGTAGTAGAGTAAGGCCTACCTTGATTTTGGGACATTCTCTCTCTCTGTATTGGATTTATCAGCTTAAATTGTAATTATATTGTATTATAGTGTGTTGTTTTGCATTCCGATATCTTATTTAGTAAATTAGTTTGTTTTCTCCTCAGATTGTAGCCGCTGTTCTTTGCTCTCAGGGCCTTTTCCCCTTTTCCCTTTTCCCGGGGCGTGGACCCATGGATCCCCCGTCACCTTTGTCACGGAATCGGGCCGAACGCCCATAAACCGTTGACATAGAATCAGCTAGGTTGGAAAAGACCTACAAGATCATCCAGTCCAACCATCCACCTACCACCAACAACCCCACTAAACCATGTCTCTCAGCACAACATCTAAATGTTTCTTGAACACCTCCAGGGACAGTGACTCAACCACCTCCCTGGGCAGCCCATTCCAGCGCCTGACCACTCTTTCAGAAAAGTAGTGTTTCCTAACATCCAGGCTAAATCTCCCCTGGTGCAACTTGAGGCCATTCCCCCTTGTCCTGTCACTAGTTACAAGAGAGAAGAGGCCGACCCCCAGCTCACTACAACCTCCCTTCAGGTAGTTATAGAGAGCGATGAGGTCTCCCCTGAGCCCCCTCTTCTCCAGACTGAACAATCCCAGCTCCCTCAGCCGCTCCTCAGAAGCCCTGTGCTCCAGAGCCCTCACAGCTTCGTCGCCCTCGTCTGAACACGCTCCAGGGCCTCAGTGTCTTTCTTGCAGTGAGGGGCCCAAAACTGGACACAGTACTCGAGGTGGGGCCTCACCAGGGCTGAGTACAGAGGGACAATGACTTCCCTACTCCTACTGGCAACACTATTTCTGATCCAAGCCAGGATGCCATTGGCCTTCTTGGCCACCTGGGCACACTGCTGGCTCATGCTCAGCCGAGCATCGACCAACACCTCCAGGTTCATTTCCTCCACACAACCTTCCAGCCACTCTTCCCCAAGCCTGTAGCGTTGCCTGGGGTTGTTGCGGCCAAAGCACAGGACCCAGCTGTGGAAGCTGTGGATCCCTCATCTCTGGAGGCATTCAAGGCCAGGCTGGGTGATATCCTGGGCAGCCCGACCTGGTGGGTGGCAACCAGCCCACAGCAGAGCGTTGGAACTAGATGATCTTTGAGGTCCTCTCCAACCTAAGCCATTCTATGATTTGTTTCTTAGCCTTCGTTACCTTTATTATTCCAGTTCTAGAGGCCACAGAGGGAATGTCAATGTAATCAAAAGACACTGAATTCAATAAAAACTGTAATAAATAGATATACGTTAATTTCTGCAACAAAACACTTGAACTAGAAAATAATGGTAGAGTCTCTCAGATTGAGGCAAAAAACACTATCCTTATTCAAGACAGTATTTTTAAAAGTATGATTTAAAGAACGGAAAGATCCAGCTTCACTGCTGATGACATAAAGGTCTTAACAGAACTGCAACCACACCTGTATTTCCCCTGGGCTGATAGGCAAGCTTGTGTGCTGAGCTTCTCCCCTACCTGCTGCAGGACAACTGCAGCCATAGACCTACGTGGACATAGTATATCTCATATAAGGCAGTGCAGGAGGACGGGGGATGGAACAAGGTGGGGGTCGGCCTCTTCTCCTGCGTAACTAGCGATAGGATGAGAGGGAATGGCCTCAAGTTGTGTCAGGGAAGATTCAGGTTGGATGTTAAGAAAAATTTCTTCTCCAAGAGCAGTCAGGTGCTGGAAGGGGCTGCCCAGGGAGTGGTGGAGTCACTGTACCTGGAGGTTTTCAAGGAAGATTTAGATGTTGTACTGAGGGACATGGTTTAGCAGGGAAATATTGGTGGTAGGTGGGCAGTTGGACTGGATGGTCTTGGAGGTCTTTTCCCACCCTGGTGATTCCACGATTCTGTGATTTCCCAAAGGCCTTCATAGTAATCTCCAGACCCAGCAATTCTATAGTAATTTCTTCAAGTGAAGGAAATGAAATGTTTTTATTTTAACACCTACCTGTGGGGAAAGAACATCCCACTATTTAACAAGAAGCTCTTTAAAGACATCCTGGGAAATCTTCCAAGAGCTACACTGAAATGGATGAACACTCAATTATTTACATTATATTAACGTGGTCTTTTATTTGCACGTTGGAAATCCCTGCCCTCTTCTTCCATCTGCCTCCCAAAGGGAATTCCTAATTTTCTGAAGCTGGAGCACTCCCTTGCTCTGACCCTGCTGCAGATGTTTGCCTGCTGAAAGCTCCTCTGGCTGCAGCCCGGAGCAACTCTGGGGCTCAGCCTGGCCCAAAGGAAGCAGGGGGGGGTGAACAAATGTTCATAATCCCTTTCCAAAGAGCTTGACCCACAAGATATGGATGAGCCATCAGTGAAAAGCAGCTCTGAACCCCCTCCAAGCTGTAGCAAATAGGCAGTATGTTTTCAGCCCATTTTAATACCTTGAAAGATTTGTAGGCATGGGGAGAGTCACTGCACCACAAAGTGCCTCAAACAGCTTCATATTGGTGAAGCTGATGATGCGTGCTGATGGCTTTTGCAGCAATCACGGGGTGATGTGACAAGGGAGGCCCATGGGTGGGGGAGGTGCCCCCTCCAGTCCCTGGGACTTGTCACACATGTGGGACCCCCCAGTGGCAGAGCGCAACCAGCTCATTACAGGGATGCTCCCACAGCCCTGGTCTGGCTGCTGCTCCTCTGCTTGGGCCCTGGGGCTCCTCAGCTCCCAGCAAGTCTCTTGCTTTCCCCAGAGCTGTTCTCCAAACCACTATCTCCCTTACATGACATTGTTTTACACTGCCTGGCCCCAAAACTTCTCAAGGATTTTTCTTCATCACCCTCCTCCCTTGCAGCACAAACACATGCAAACATTTACAGTTCTCAAATTCAACAAATGGGCAACAAGGCTACAGAGGGTGGCATGAAGAGCACACAATTCAAATGTCAAGGTTTCAACAGGAAACACACAGATACCTCCCATTATCCGAAACCTCCTCTCTGCTCAGCTGATACTATCAGGGCCCATCCCATCCCCCTGCTTTTACCACCAATGCTTTCACTCGAGACTGGGTTAACAGCACAAGTTCTTAGGGTTGAGCGTTTACCACATCTGTTTCAATGTTCTGATAATCTGGATGCTAGGCAGTGCTTCAATTCATTCTAGAAGCACATAACAAATAAAAGAACAAGTCCAGGAACTGTCCTCTGGAGCTGAGTTCCTGAAGCAATACCAGGCAGGCAGTGATGCTGCTAAACGCTGATCCAGCTGCTGGGAGTTTCAACCAGGCTAGGTTTCCACCACCAGACAGGCTCAGGAAGGATGCTGACACAGTCACACATGGAAAAGGCAGTGCCAAATGTCAGGAGCAAGGTCAGCCCGCTCAGGGAAGAGAACAAGCGCCTCACAGCAGGGCTCAGATGAACCTCAGAGCAGCTTTGCCGACAGGAGACTCACAGTTGAATTGCAAGTCCTAGCCCCGCACAACACTGCAATGACATTTTCAATTTTTTATTACTGTTTCATAATGCTAATTAAACACGGGCATGCGCAGAGAAATCTGCTCAGCGCAAGGGCAAGGCTCAGCAGCAGCACTTTGCCAGGCTGCCTCGTTCCCCCGCGCAGAGCACTGCGTGCAGAGAGCAGCCCTGACACTGAGCAGACCCTGCACTCCTCGCTGCCCTCAGGGCAGAGATTTCCCCCAGGTGTCAGTGGAGGGCAGTCCTCGAGGGGTGGTTCACTCTTGGCTGCTATGTTTAAGTTCTCAGCTGAGGATGCCCATCGCTTTCACTTATAATGATTTTTGTGAGTGGTGATGTGTGTTGACTTGGTCTCCTGGCCAGTCCTGTGCTGCTTCTGTTCATTTGAACCCCACTCTCAGAGGAGGGAGACTGGTGGATGGGAGCTGAATTTTTCAGTTCAGCTGTGGCTGAAGCTGTTCTGGTTCAGTTCCAAGCCCAGGATCAAACTGGCTTGTTAGCTTCCAACCAGCCAAAACTAGTTCACTTGGAGAAAACAGAAGTAGAAGAAACTAAGACCACTGGAGGAGATAAAGCCTTCCCCACGTATCTCCCAGTCAGTCTCAGCAGCGTCCAATGACCGATTCCTACACCTGGCAGAAATGATGGGTTCCCCTGAAAATCCTTGCCTGAGCACACGCAACCCTACAGTGAAATGCCCTACTGCCACCACTGGGCAAAAGCTGAGGACAACAACACACAGTGAGCACGCAAAAGGGAATAACAGCAGGTCCAGCCCACCTCCTGCTGCTGCAGAACCACGAGCAGTCTGCCTGGTCTCCTCCTCAAGCAGGGATCTTAATGTCTTCTGTTCACCTGTGGCTAGGATCAGCTGGCAGCTGACCAGCAAGAGACAAATCTTTATACCTGAACACTAATCACAGTTTGAAATTTGCCATCTATTCCTGGCCAAGGAGCAGGGCCCAGCTGGACTCTGAATAGAGCCCTGTTGCACCGTATGCACGCGCTCCCTCCTCACCCTTCTGCACAGCCCGTGCTGCTTGGAGCACTGCAGAAACCTGAGCTGTGATCTCATGAGCATGTCCTGAGGAACAGAAAGAGTGAAACACACCGTGCCCTCAGGTATGGAGATTGCCACCCTGCCTCCATCCTCCCTGGGGCTGGGGACGGCACAGCCTGGCAAGCATACAGCCCACCCCGGCCATGCTTGTGGGTCATTTGTACCCTCAGAGGGAGTTCTACTGCAGCACACAGCTTGTGTCCTCATGCCCAGTACGGCCCGGCCTGCTCTGTGGGGCCAGCAGGCACATGGCCACAGAGAGGAGAACAATGATGAAGTAGGATGTGGGCCCCACACACTCCAGTTTGCTGCTTCAGCTGTACACTGCGAGGAACAAATGCACAAGCTGAAGTGACAGGAGTGGGGGGATATCAAGTAGCTTTTGGAGGATGACAAAAAAGGGAATCTAAAAATTGAGCACCAGAGACTCACAGTCCCAGGGGAGCACGGGCTGTATCTAACACAAGTGATTGTTCTGCTGAACAGTTCATTCCAGGACAACGCTCACCCTCGCAATGCCATCCTGCAGCCTGAGGCTGCTCTGGATTCAGGCACACTGCTCTTTGGGACGAATCCCGGTCCCCTTCCTCATTTAGGTGCTGTGTCCCACTGCTCGAACCTTCTGAGCTCACAGCTCCCCGCAGTCTTGCTGCCACTCTGCAGCCCTTCTGGCTTTGCGCAGGAGCCCCAGATCGTCAGCATCTCACACACAGTGCTTACAGAGCCAGCACACCTGGACCCCTCGCTGCGCCCAGAGCACAGCCCCACGAAGGCACACAGCCCACAGCCACAGGTCAGCCCCAGCAGCTCTGCCTGGACAGACAGATGTGCCAGCAGAGCTGCAGGCAGGCACCGCTCCGCAAGTGCAACCGACAGCAGCGAGTCACATTCCAAGCAACATCAACATCCTGTAAAGGATTTCATTAAATGTAAAATGTAAAGCACTTGGCTGCCTGAGCACAGCCTTCTCTGCAAGTACGTTATTACCACTATAAAATCCAAAGCAAAGCCATTTAAGCTTAGCAGCAGCTTCTTCTTAATTGCACTCATCTTTGAGGAAACCAGAAGCAGAACAAACAAGTTGCAGAGCTATCTCACAGAACATCAGTGCCCCAAAACGATCAGTAACAAACGGGGCTCCAGGCAGCACGCTCCCTGTGCCTGCACGACGTGCTGCAAGCACGCTTAATCCTCTCGTTTTTGAGCATCTCTTCAGCAGCGTAACTACCAACACACACAGGCGCACCGCTAACGAGAAACAAATTCCCGACTTACCTTTTAAGCAGCCAGGAGCACCGAGCCCTCCGAAACCTCCTGCGGACGAGTGGACAGAGTTGTACCTTATTACTCACAGCGGGAGTTATATAACCGGCACCATTTCTGTAGGCAACGAGCGTGCACCCGGTGCACTTCCACTCGCGGATAATGCGCGCTCCCCATCCCACGCAGACACATCTTCTCCACGGCCGGCGGGGGCGAGGTGAGGTGGGCTCTGGGCCGCCAGCAAAAGGCAGTGCTCCCAGATCTAAGGAAGTTCAAAAGGTCCCTGACATTTATTAAGAGAGATCGCTACTATGAAAGGATGCGGTGCAATAGTGTAATGTTCCTTCGGCTGCTAAAAGCAGCTTGGCCTAGATTTTCCTGTACTGTTTGATGTGACCATTCATGCAAACAAGAGTAAAACTTTCTCTTTGCTTTTAATTAAGCACAGAACACTTGGAAAAAGCAACGTGCACGGCAGCCCTTTTCCTGCCGTCATCTGGATCTTCTGGGCTGCTGTCAGACTGAGACACAGGAGGCAGCCCCATTGATCCGACTATTATTAGTGGCAGACGACGTGTCGGGGGAGAAAGGACGAAAGCCGTGCTCTGTGCTAGGCACGGGAAAACAGACTGTTTTACCAAAGGCTCATTTTGTGTTTCAGCAAAGGAAAAAAAAAAAAAGGAAACGTTTGATAGCAGGGAAGCACACAGCGTTTTAATCAGGGAAAAAAAGCAGCGAGTAAGATTACTGCCTTGGCTCTGCGCCCACAGACAAAACCCCAGCGGCACCCAGTCTTCTTGAAGGCAGGAACAGGTCCTGCATTTCAAGTCTCATCTTCAAGAACCACCCCCCCGCCCCATCACTTTTTGTTGTTCTGTATGTCCTTGCACCCATGGACTGCTGGTGGGTGCAGCACAGCGCCCGCTGACATCGAGGGGCTGCAGCTTTGGCGCAGGCAGCAAACTCTTACGTAAGCCATAATCCTCTCACAGACTCCCTCAGTGACTGTAAGACCCGCGCCATGGGCGCCTGCTGGCATCCCCGCAGCCTTTAACCGGTTTGGAAACAGCAAGACTGCAGCTGCAAGGCAGCCCCCCACTGCCAGAGCCATCCTTGCAGCTGCCTCGCTGGGTTTTGGAGCACGGGGCAGCATGGCACTGCCGTTCTGCTGCTGGGCAGGACTGGCGCTGCTGCCCTGTGCCGATGGAATCGCGGGGATTAATCTCCCGCCGAGTTCACCGAGGCTAACGATAATCAAGTTAAATTTACACGATATGATCAGAGTTTAATTAGGTGCTGTTACACAACCCCTATTAATTACACCGCTGATAGCCTTATGAAATGCAGATGGGGGATGCTGTGGCCATGGGGCTGGAGGGGCTCGGCTGATTTCAGGGAAGAGCTGCATCGAAAGGCTCCGAGCACAACTTTCCTCACCCGCTTGGCCTTGCCAGTGCTTAAGATGAAACAAAAAGCTGAAAAGCTGTAATCCCACAAAATGTAAATCTAGAAGATTAAAGACCTCCTGCATGCTTCACAATCACCTTCTGTTTACACCAAAAATCAAGAAAGCCATTTCAAGTCCCCAAAAGCCAGAATCATTGTCAGCTTACTCTGCTCAAAGTGCTTCCTGGGAAAGCTCAAGGTGACAGAAGTCATTCACCTTGCACCGTGATATTAATTCAGCTGAAACAAAGGCTGCTCTTGGACACAGACACCTGGATGAGCTTCCTACATCCACGTTCCCTCTCTGCTCAGCGCGTCCCAGGAGGAGCCCTGGCACTGTGTCACTGCCCTGCTGCCTATTTAATTAAAATCCCAAGAGGTACGAAACAAGTTTCTTTCTTCCTGAAGTTTTCTCACCCTTTTTCCTCAGAGAGCAGCAAGCTCCCCAAGCTGCTACCCCTCAGCATCCCAACTTTGCACAAAACGCAAGCAAGAGAAGCACTGCATTTTGTTAAGTTGTACTAGATCATGATTACCCAGCCCCTCCAGCTACAGAACTACCCTGTTTTTTCTATAAACATTAAAGCAGTCTTTCATAAAAATGGCTGGAGTGCTGCCGCATGGGATCCAAGAGAATAGTGTTCCATTCATGAATGCCCTCTGGTTTCAATCCTACAGCTCCAGGCTGGTGAACTGCACCTGGAGAAATTTCACATAGCCCGTATGGGAATTCCATAGCACTCTGCGTGGTCCCTGCAGAGCACCCCTTCTTCCTTCAGAAGACTTTCACTATGGCAAGGCAGTGACAGCCACTGTCACACAGGGGTGAGAAGACGCTGTCAGGGAGACAAGACATTCTCCTTGGCACAGCCCAGGGCCAGCCCAGTGCATGGGGCTGCATGACATCCCCTTGTGACTCTCTAGCAGTATTATACTTGCCCTTTATCCACGCTTTCCTCAGATGCCTCAGTCCAAAACCCAGCACCTGAGAGGAGGATGGTTGGACTGGATGATCTTGGAGGCCTTTTCCAACCCCGATGATTCTATGATCTCTGTCTTGTACAGGGGCTGGCTACAATCGTAGCTGGGACCAGGACATCCCACCCTCCCCACCCCAAAAGGATGCCTTGTGCATCCCCATACCCTTAAACTCAGGTGCCCTGAAAGGAGACAGCAGGCTTTGGTCAAGGCCTCCAGCCCTTTATCTGCCGTTACACTTTTCGGTCTCTTGCTGCTGAGAAAGAACAGCAGCAGTGACACACTAACGGGAACACAGCAACGCTCCTGAAATTAAGTTTTGATTCAGGAAACAAAGCTGCTCAGCCCACTCTGCTCCTGCTAATGTACTGACCTCGTTTTGTCAAGTCTGTTTTTCTCCCTTTGTCTTTGATGCCGTTTTGGAAGGCGAGTCATGAGATTTTCACGGAGGCATCGCCTCGAAGTTGGGCTAGAACAAAGTCAGTCACAATAGCATCTAAATGAATGGGGGTGTGATTCTGCTGTAGAAGAGTATAATACTATTTAGGATTTCAGTGCATTTATTTCTGCAGTTTATTAACCACTTTCATCATGCTCAGACTATACTGTAATCCATTTATATTTTAATGTAACAAGTTACAAGGATTATCAGCTTGTAATAAATATGCTCATCCCCTGTAGCATTTGAACAGTCCCTCCACTCCGCAGAGATCTTAATGAGCACACATGTACAAATAAATGAGGAAACTAATAGCATTTACATGGAACACCAAACTGAAAAATAGGCACTGCAGGAGGTACTTTTGGGCACATGCACCATCTTGATTATATTGTGCTTTTAAATTACTTATAGCATAAAGAGAGGGTTTGGAAATCACAGCAATTGGTTTACCTTGTGCTTACTTTTGGAATGATCTATCTCCTTCAGTTCATGCACAGTCAGTAGACAACTGGTGAAACTCAAACTAAGGAAAGCTGTTGATACCAGCTAACAGGAATACACCTGGGAAAATGACCTCCTGCACACTTACGTGTGGTCTTAATGCTGAAGCATCCATGAAAGCATGTTCACTGAAGACCACTCTCCCTCTGCAAGAGAAGGCTGAAATCTCTCATGTCCTATAAGCCTGTGATATCTGCAGTGTTTTGCCACATGCTGTCATCGTCAAAGGAGACAAGAAAGAGTGTCATCATAGTTTGACAGGTAATATTCAATTACTCAATTCACAGAGCTGTGTCACATTTTTTCAGAAGCATGTCACTTAAGTTTTTGGTGCCTGCTCTCCTCACGACCAAAATGCTATCTGAAGCCGGAAGCCAAGAACATCAATCACCCATGAGAGCATCCAGTCACTGAACTTCAGCACACAGTTCAGCTTTCATTGCTGACGTACTGGAATCTCTTCGTCCTCCCACAAGCTGCTCTACCCAAAGTAATTTATGGACCCCCATCAATCACTTGCACCTCTGCAGCTTATTCTATTGAGAACTCCATTCACAGCAGGATGTTTGCTGCAGAGAGCTCAAGGAAAATAAAAGTGCTGCAAAACCTCCAAGGATCTTTTAACAGGAATCTGAAGAGAGTCCAGCTTAGCTGGAGGCATGCAGAAAGACACCTGTAGCTCCAGCCAATGGAGAGTATGGACAAGTCTCTATCTCTCATTAACTAAAAAGCATTGGCAAAACACTCTAAAAGCATAAAGCACTGGAAAAAAACCTTACAAATGATTATAGGCTTCAGTAAATGCTAGAGCTCCTGGGAGCAGAAGAGAAGAGAAAACCCCTTAGAATGGCAAGTGAAGAGACGGATTATTTTTCCTAATGCTAGTGATCTAATGAATACATAAAAAAATGAAATTAGGCAGTACAGCAGAAGCCATTCTCGGCTCCCTGAGTGCTCCTACTTTCCCAGGGCACAGCACTGGTTAGCAGGCAGCCTGAAAACTGATGCTAAAGTGACATCAGAACTATGCACACTCACAGAGGTAGCAGGGAAGGTCGATCTTGTAGTTATTTCCTGACACTCCAACCGAGCTGCAGTTGGAACCGGAGCTGCTGGCTCACAGCACAACTGCACTGTGGGACTGCAGGACCACACTCTACTGAGCTTTAAACAAGCTTGGCTTCATTAGTGTGGGAGTCAGCTCCAAGTTGGGCATCTTCTCATAGCACAGGGCTTCAGCAACAATGCTGACTTAAAGTACTTCCACCCACTTCTGTCCTCCATGCTCCCTCCTAAGTGCCATCAGTATGACTATTTGTAGTGCTGTTTTCATCAGAACAGTAGCGGGTGACTTTTGTTCTAGATCAGCAGAGCATCTTGTACACCCTGATGCTCTCCACCTCCAGGATTAACAGACCCAAAGGCAAAAATAGTAGAGGTCTTTGGCTTCTGCTACTTACTTACTTATCAGAGCCACAGACCTGCACACCAGACGAGGCCCACTGTAAACTCGAGTAACAAATTAAACACAATACTGCTTCCTTCACTCAGGGAAGAAACATTGAAAAGGTCCTTAATGCCTCAAAATGCAGTTTTTCTTTGGCAAGGAGTCTTCCTCTTGTAAACTCAACATTCAAACAAGCTCCCTGGTGAAGTAAGCATAGGCTGCCTTTTAATCCAAACATAAAACTCACATTTAACTTATTAGCTGGGGGAGGAATACAGATGAGGGCTGGATGAATCTCATGAGTCATCGTTTCTGTGGGATAAAAAGCAAGCTTGTCTCAAAAAATCAATTCATTTGCCTTCGTTGTGTATTGCACATAGAAGTGAGTAAATAATAAAAAGATTAATAAAAACACTTCCACCGATTGTTCTAGAAAAATGAAAAAGCATTTGGATTATAAAAGAATGCTCTTAAAACACTGAAAAATTAAACATTTCTAACGGTACAGTGTTTTGTGAAAGGGTGAAGAGGGAGACAAATGCAGATTAGTCATGCCTGAATGCAGTTCCCCAAACTGGGTGCTTAGCTCTAAGATAAAGACATGTACGTACCCAAAGGCATACGTGAAAATTAGGTCTATATATCAGTTTAATTCTTTGATCATTTACTTAGCTCCTCTTCTTTTTTTCCAGCCTCACACCAACCCTTCTCCCAAGTACCACCGCATACATATTCTGCATCCTGACCACAGAACTCATTCCTAGCAAAATTCTGTGGGCAAATGAAGAGATGAAAAGCAAAGCAGGACAGAAATCACAGCATTCATACTATTAAAAGAATAATGGAAACAAGCAAGATGCAGCATACACCTCCAGGGGTCTGCAAACTTCACCTAGCTTATTGTTGGAAGATTTCAGGAGGAACTGGGAGGAAAGCAGCAGACAGAGAAAAGGTACACGAGGCAGAAGCCCTCAGAAAAGAAAGGCAAAAACCCACTGAGACAAATGTCACAGAATACTCAGAACCGATAAAGAAGGAAAGCATGCAC
Organism: Numida meleagris; assembly: GCF_002078875.1. NCBI lineage: Eukaryota > Metazoa > Chordata > Aves > Galliformes > Numididae > Numida > Numida meleagris. Next base: position 17,629,269 of record NC_034416.1, read on the forward strand.
TACAGTGACCTGCAGAGACTGCGAAAAAAACATCAGCATACACAAAATCAGATGATAACGTTCCTGATACTCACTGTTTCAAGATCTCACCAGAAAAATCCCTACAATCACTATGGATGGGTGGAGGCAAATGGCAGCTACCGCTGGCAGAGCAGTAGGTCAGAAGACTCAAGTTCCAGACCCTTTCCACGCCCACCACCAATGTTAACCTTATCAAATAAATAACGGCCTTATACTGGCTTCCCAGTACTAGGGATGCACGTGAGAAAAAGAATCGGCCACAGCTCTCATTACCACTCATATCACAGCACTTGTGGTACAGATACCAAGACCTTCCTTACTGTATTTCAGACTTCGCTGATTTGGGCGCTGCTGTGTTAATTCTGCAAGAGCCAGGATCATGAACAAGGGGACTTCCCTCGCAAAGCAAAGCCTTGCCTGGTTGCAGGAGGCTGAGCACCCTGGCTTCCATGCAACAGTTCATCCTACCGGCCCAGCAACACGTAACCTTTAAGGTAGAGCCAACTGCTAGGTTTCAATTGAAAGGAAACTGTCTCGGCAGAATTCAGGGAGACATGACAAAAACTGTGTCTGCTTTACTGATCAGCCAGTTCACATCTTCAGTCTACTTACAGATGCAATCCACTGAACTTGTTTATGTAGTCAGCCGGACTATTGCATTGCTCTGCCTTTAACTGAATAAAACTGTAGCAAATTAGTTCCAGTGCTGTGCAGAATTACCTCTTCACCTTCTCAACAACATCCATAAAAAGCACATACAAGTTCTTTATCTGAACAATTTGCCATTTGGGCCACGAACCTAGAGCAAGTTGACCTGAGGATGGAAGCTTGCAAACCACTCAGCTTTGCTTCCAAATTAATCCCTCGCACAAGCTTGATACAACACAAATGTGGCTTTTTAGCATGGGAAGGCTTCTTGAAGAACTGCATCACACGTTCCCCAAGTGCTCTCTCTAACATTTCCTTACTCAAGGTAGCTTTCTTCCAGAGTTTTCTTTCTTTCAGAGCTGGAAAAGTGAAAATCTGGATCACACAGACAGTGCTTCTCAGTGTACTTTTTTGTAATACACTAAATTAAAAGTACCTTTGAAAGTCCTGTTTGACTGCTTTGCATCCAATAAGCTATGACATCCTGCTATTTTAGGGCTGTTCATTACTTCTCACAAGGCCCACAACAAATGGCTAATTAAGAATTGTTTATAAAATTGGAAGCTTTTTCTCCCCGGCATTATCCTTTTATGCCTCAAACGTAAGAGCTGATAGCACTAACAATTCTGAAAACACAGGCTGGAAAGCCCTACCAAGCAGCACCGAACCCTCACCTTCCCCTGCAAAGCTCCATGTGATCTTAACTAGGGATCACAACAGATGTTGTGGATAGGAAATATCTGTCAAGTGCTTCAGCAAACAGCTAGGGCAGGTAAAGAGGGACAAGTGCTAAAAAAGAGTGAGGAACTTGCTGCTGCTTGCAAGAATGTAATGGGTGGGAAATCAATGCTGGCTAAATATAAAGGAACTGGCTTAGCGTGTAACAGACCAGTCAGCTATTACTGTGATAAGAAGTGCTATTATAATTTTATTTCAAACATAAAAACTAAGTAAAGATCCAGTATATGGTTCGTAAAACCAGGAGCTGTGAAACAGCTGCTACTCTACTCCTAACAACATTTTTGGAGCCATTAGAAAGGAAAGCAAGCAGTAAACACAGAGCACACCATTTGATAGCACACAGCAAGCCCTGGGCACGCTGCAGTACCTCTCATCTCAGCTACAGCCATCCCACATTTAAACACAGCAGCACCTAACACACAGTGGACATCAAAACAGTCGGAATGCTCAAATAATCAGAAGCACCTTTGACTTGGATTTTTGGGTGAGAGTGTACTTCACACGGAGACAAAAAGAACAACGACACCGTACTGAGGATGTAACGAAAACTTCTAAAGGAAATCACACGAGTTGAGAGAAACCGCATCTTGAGGACGAAAAGCAGCAGTTATCAAACAGCTCCTCAGCCCACACCCATAGCAGTTTTTCTTAACTTACAGTGCTGTTACTCTCACTCATAAATCACCCTTCAATTAAGAACAGTTTTAATTAATAACATGCACCAGGCATGTAAGCCATGGGGCTATTTACACTAAAACTATTAAATTATACAGTCACGTGCCAACCCTAAGCATCAGCAGTTTTCCATGCCCACGAGGAGTCTGTGCTATTTTAAATTCACAGGAGGCAGCATTCTGCTGATCACTCCCAGAAACACGGGGCATCCACAGGTTCCCATCGACGGCAGGACGTGCCAGCTAGGAGCCTTGCAGGACAAAGACAGCGTGTCTCATAAGAGCAAACCTGCACTAAAGCAGCTCAGCCCTGGACATTCACCAGGACAGCCAACAAGTTTGCTACTTGACTTTCCAAGCTCTTCTCCACAGCCATCCACTGCCACAAAGCTTCATAGTCAATATCACTGTCTTCCAGAAATGGGAACACTATTGGCTCTGCCCCTTCTTTTCAGAAAACAAACTAGGAGACTAGCATCCCAAGAAAGCTGCCTTCTAGCAAAATTCCCATTTACTTTCTCGTATTTTTTCATGGCATCTTAGATTTAAAGGGCACTAAGGTCCCAATAGTTTATCTTTGTACTCTGTCTTAACCCATAACTCATAAGCAGTATTACACAGCACTGTAATTCATCCCTGCTAACAAAGAAATCCAAGATGCATCCCACCATCTCAGAAATTCACACTCTAGCATACACCTTCAAATATGAAAATCACTACGGGGGCCCAAACTATACAGCATTTCCTTGTATCCTTCCAAGTATAACTGAGCCTCCCTTCACACGGAAATATCAAGCACTGTTTCCTGTGAGCTTTAAACAAGCAGCCTTTGTCTCCCTTAGAGTAACATTTGATCAGATCTAACGCAATATTAGAGGCAGTTGGTCTGTGTTTAAGAAATATTTACACTCCAAGGGCTTGACCCGGCCCTAAGAGATGAGTCAGAGCTAGTAACAATGCTCGTTGTGTAACAGAAAGCTGAACAAACGTGCCCCACATTTGCACAAAAGGAGATGCAAAGCTGTCAACCTACAAATAACCTTAATTGAAAGTTAAAACCAGATCTGGCTTGCTATTTTTTATGATTTACATTCAATATTTCAGATCAATGACTCTGCATAATCCCCCCAGAGAACGATGGGATAAACACTTCTGAACAATGGCATATGCTGCCCTAAGCCTTCACGTAGCAAGCTGTGCCAGCACATCCCAGCCCTCACCCTACCCCAAGTCAACCATTGGCTTTCACAGGACTCTTCCTTCCCTTGCTTTAGGGGCAACAGCACACCTCAATTTCCACCATACCCACATTTCGTTCCTTCACAACAACACATGTATAGCTCAGTTCTTCTCTACACCACCCCTGCCTGGAGGCTTTGAGCACCCCCCAGCCAACAGTGTGGGCCATCAAAAGCCTAAGTGTACTTCACTGAATTACAGTAACTCTGCAGCTTTTTAAAAACCATCACACTGCAGTAACAAATGTTTTCCTGCTCACTGCTAAGTGAGAATATAATTTTCTAGCAAGCACAACTCCCCCCACTACGGGAATCTGGTAGAAAAGCCTGCCATCTAGTTTGTCACACCGCTAATACAGCATGACAAAACCACATCTTTTACACCTGTATCAGTTTGACAGTGTCCAAAAACCATCACTGTGCAAATTACACAGGAGGTTGTTTATGCAGTGTATTACTATGCCCTCTCTTACACAGAAAAACAAAGGAGGTAGTATTTTGCTTTCTTTCTCTATACTGCAAAGACTGCTTGAAGTGCATGTGTTAGAGCCTGACAAGCAATTCCTGTTAACAATACGATCATCAGCATCACCACCTTCTTAGCCAGCAGTTCACGGACAAATTAAATCAACATCATTAACCACAAACCAAAGCCAGCCACCTGCATACTGTATAGGCTGGATATCCACCAGTGTTCAGCAGACATAAAAAAACAGGGAGATGATAAAAAGTAAAGAAAATTAAACTAATTTTGAGAAATTACTGATGCTCCAGTTCACCGCCCTCCGTTATCCTCACTATTGATAATCTTAGGAAACATTCCATTAAATTTCTGGTACAATCTCAGTTTCAAAATACTCACTTACAATCACTTGTTTTAGCTAACCTAGCTAACTGTCAACCTATACGAACTCATGATGGATCACTACTAAGAAAATGTTCAAGTACTAAAAGGCTTGTAAGGCCAGATCTCCCAGTTTTGCTTTTCTAGCAACAGTCATTTCAAATCCACTCTCAACAATATAATAAACAAACTTACAGCACCACCTTAAGAGTACTAAATTATTACAAGTTTTATATTGTTCTTTTATAGAAAATAAAAGCAATGCAACAAAATACAGAAACTGACTGCAGTTGTGGAGTAATCAATATTTAAATAGAACAATCACAATGATCATTACACAAAAAAAAAACGTGATTCACCCGTTAGCCTAAGCACTAACAAGGACATGAAGAAATATGAATATAAACAATAAAAAAAACTGCAATCAAGCTCCTGAAATATAATAAATCTTGGCATTGTTAAGGCACAACACAACTCCCCGAGTATCTATTCCATGTAGTACATTATAGGATTGTAGTTTGTTTTTTGAGCTCCCAAACCACGTGTAATTCTACCACCTGACTGCTCTCATTGCACCACTTACCTTAGTGGTTGTTCCAGCTTCCAAGCACAGGCAAGGTAAAACCCAGGGGTATTTGATTGTTGCTGTCCAGAAACTCTGGACTTGTCTCTTTTCTCAGGGAGAACATTGCTATCAAAACACTATCTTCAAGAGAAGATATCTTTCTATGTCCAGCTGCTGAAACATTGTGACTTCTATACATACATCAAGCTTCTTAGATTTTTGTTACTAAGTTGTTTCATTACTATTCCTAGGAAATTAATCTAGTGTCTAAGAATTCTGGTGCATGAAGCAAGACATACAGCACTAGACCCAGGCAGTAAAGCACAACCATTTTCACATTCATACTCCATTATAACTTAATACAACTACTGAACAATGCCATGGCTGATCTACTTGTAAGCTGCGGTATTAGTGAGTATTGTTAAAGATATTATTCAAAGTGTTCAGCACACACATTTATTTAGTGCATCGTGTATTGCAGAGAAGTTTCTTATTGAAAGGCAGTACTTGTTCTACAACGTGCACGTTCCACATGCTGGAGAACAGGGACCCAACATGCCACCATACAAACCACATTTGTGTTTCAGTGCTATGAGATGTTAACTTTTCTCATCCATGATCCCTTGTTTTCCAGTAATCTAACATTTCAGAAATATAATATAAAAGTGACTTGTATTAGCTTTACACTCCTGTGTAGGATTCATTGCTAATGCTTCAGCTACGTCCTAACACACGGTGTATATGTCTGCACACACAGGCTGACAAGAATGAGTTGTGGGAACACATTCCTCCAGCTACTGGGCACAGATACCTAATTTCCATTTTGTTTATAGGTACATTTTACAAAAGACAAATGGAGCAACAAAATCATTCCAAGTCCTATATTAAGCAAAACACTTCTGAAAATACTCAACTGATGCAATAACCAAAAGCTCAAATTAACAGAAAGACCTCAAGTACAGTAACTTAAAAGCAAACAGCTTTAGAAAGGCTCTATGCGCTGCTGGAACGTAGGGGAGACATTTTCTCTGCAGACTAGATTGCTAACAACAACACTGCAGAGAAATGAAATTTAGGTTGTTACTCTACAACGCAAAAGTGTCACCATGGTTTTACAACAGGAAGTGTCCAGACACAACCAAGGAAGGAAAAAAGCTCAACATATTGTATCATTTCACAGTGCACAAGTTCATACGCATGAAAAGAAGCAAAGTTTCCATATTGTGATCATTCTTGTGTTCTGCTTCATAAAGGACAACGTTTGCAGATGGCTACAGCTTGTTTTCTCCCTTGTATCTCACTTGTTCCTCCACTGCTCATTAGTGCAGGTTACAGCTGTTTCTGTTGCAGCTCACCACAGGCAATGCAGTTGCATCCTTCAGCAATTATCAAGTACATACACAGAGGCAAGGACATAAAAAACACACTGTGCCACTACGCCATTTCTCTTGCTTCATCAAGATTTAGCAGTAGAAGAACAGAAAGATAAGCACTGCACTAATAAGACAAATGCTCTCAAAACAATAGAAAATTAGAGATTACATTTTATACTGCAATCAAAAATTACAACTGAAGATGAGGAAAGCTGGGTATTTCACATTAGGAAGACATCCCATGATCTTCTTAGTAACAAGTTCTGATTTTTAAATTACTTCCGTACTCAGAAATACATTTCCCCTCCAACTTCCTCAAGGAGTAATTTTACCTCCTAGGAGACAAAGCTTGTCTAGTGTTTTGGACTCAAACTGTAACTGCAGGATAAGGTCACTAAACATTTATCTCGTGTTACTCTTAAAATAGCCTATTCATTCTACATGATTAACTGTGATTTGAGATTTCCTGAAAAATGAATTACTTAAGTCAGAAAGCAATGTCTGGTTTTGATAGGAAGGTCAGAATACTTCAGTGGTTGCTCCTTGATGAGATTTTCAGAGAATATCTGCAGCTTTTTCTGACAGCTTCCATTTGCTACAGGTACAAAGCTTCTGCCCAGCACATTGCCATAAAGAGCTGCCAGTTTGGCCAATGCCTTTATTCCACTTCTTCCAACGCAGTAATCTATACGTGCAGTAACTTGATGAATTAGCATAAGAGAATGCACATCTGGACTAATCACAGAAAAGAAATCCCATCCTTTTCATTTTGTTTGGACAGCAAGTGTTTAAAAATTACTTTTTAAATAGCAATTTAGTTAATTTTAAAACAATGCTTGCTTCAGGTCAATGTTAGTTTCAGAGCAGGCCAGAAAAAATACTAAGATTTGCAAAAATAGCTATGTGATTTTTTTTTTTTGAAGTATTTCTTTCTGATTTCATGTGAATACCTCCTCAGGTCAACCTAGTAGAAGCTGCTTACACCCACATACAACTTCCATCAGCATTACAGAAAATACTGCTACACATCCAAGACAAGCAAAGGTCTTATCATAACTGAACAGGGTTGAGGCCTCAGCCTCATCTTTGTACACATCTATTAAACATTTTGAAGAATGCTTTTCATTTGCAGAAATGATATTTACAGTCTGTAGGTATCAGATGGAGATGGCTTTCAGTTTAGTCCTGTTTGCCTTCCCGCCACTGCCGAGTGCCTTCGCTCCACGCTACATATACAAACATAGCAAGTACCACATGAACTGTGACTACAGCAACTATGGCAGCATAAAAATAGCTGTCTCTGTTGGACATTCCTAAGGTACCTGAGAAAATAAAAGAAGGAAAGAATATTAGTTATGAACGCTGAAACAAGATGGCTTTTTTTCCCCCCCCAAAAGACCAAAGTTCAATGTACTGTTATACCTCAAGATGAAGCTCAAAAAGATACATAGAAAGAATGCACTACAATAATTACAGGCTGTGAAAGCATTTCTGGAAAAAAAAAGCTGCACAACAAAATATTTAAGATTAAGCACTCTGCTTTTAAAGCCCACAGTTCAGAGTTCTACAACATCCACATTTTCTTTATTACCCTCCAGCACCAAATAAACCTCAGCATCCTTTTTCCCAAACCATAAAGCTTTGAGAGGCAGGAAAATAGAAGGAGAAAGCAATTGCACTGTTTATTTACCACTGCGAAAGGAAAAATCAGTGGAAAAATAATTACATTTACAGAACTTCTACTTTCTAAGCATGTCATAAAACAACTCCTCGCCACTTAAGATCGTACTTCTCACAGGAAATAAGCCTTCAAACACCAGGAGACAAAACACCATTTCTCTTCCTCAAGAAATAACAAAAAAACCAAAAGCACAAACACCAATAATGCACCCTTCCAAGCAAGCCCAATCCTATCCATGCTGACAATTTTGCCATTAACTGACACAGCAAAGTTAAGGCTCTGTTTACAACATCTTAGGTAAAAAGAACAACAACAACAAAAATTCAATACACTACACATAAATTTGAAAGTTATTTAGCAAACTTCTCAGCCTTAAGAACTACATACAGCAGTAAGAACAAAAGGAGAAGCATCCTGGAAGACCTTTGAACTCAGTTATAAATAGACAAACTGCTCTTAAAAGCAGCTGACTTAAAAAGCTGACATTTATAAATGCAGGTATGATTTAAAATGCAGGAAAAAAATCTCATTAAATAACATTATTCTGTCTTGAATGCACACTTAATTGGTAATAGCTGCAGGAAGCCCATCCCTGATAATCCTGACAGAGCTCTGAGGACACGTGGTGTTAAGATACTCTTTAGGTAAAGGGAATACTGCACGTGTATACATTATCAACCACTGTATAATAACAGCAAATGCTGAATTGCAGAGCACAACACAGGGAAGGATGCATACAATACTTATACAAGCTAAACATTACAGAGCTTTTAGTTTGTATAAATAAACTAACATTCAAAAGAGGAAAGAAAAGTTCTCCTGGTTTTGTCATAGTAACGCTAATTGGTAGAGACAGAATTACCTTCAAATATATAAGCCTTTGATGAAAAATACAGCCCAACAGGTAATGTGATCATTAGAGCTGTGAAGAATAGAAGTGTTCTTAAAGTTGATGTTAATGAACCCTCATTTCTGAAATAAATAAGAAAAGTTACAGATAGAAGGAAGTCACAATATGCACGCCTGACACGGGACAAGAACTTGTCTTGAACAGGAGAAGCAATCCAATTACTTTTCGAGAACTGAGGGCATTGGAAGTGACAAAGACTGAGTATGCATTTGCTAACTGCAACAGAAAACCACAGTACTCAAAAAGATGTAGTGATGGCAGTTAAAGTTCACTAGCAAGGTGAACAACAGTATTACATTTTTTCGTTACTCTTCAGCTAGTATTAACAACATAGGAGCGTTATATTCATGTTATTAAATATCTAGTACTCGATACACGTGTATATGACATACAGGACAGTATTTTGCATCAAAACTTGCCAAGTTCACTATTTTCTTTGGAAAAAATAACTATAATTCTAGTGAGAAGTACCACGGGCTAGGGCACAGAGGGAAGTATGCAGAATGACTTAACAGCTTGCAGCAAGAAATGAAGTTCCTTTATTAGGTATTGTTCCTCTGTTGAAAATAACTTCTCCATTTCCACTAAGAATCTTGAAGTAACTGTAGCAGTAATTAGAACATGGAGCTAGTATACCTAAGCATTAGTAGCTTTTTTTTTCTGCCTTCCCAGACCTAAACTTAAAAGACCTTGAACAGGAGAATCAGGAGAGACTGTGTAGTTGATAAGGTCTCCCTGGACTTTGCCTGCTAGAACAGGTGTTGTATTTACAAAACAACACACAGCCTGTTTCCCTGTGTGTGCTTCTACCAGTTTTTAATCTCTCTGCTTCACTGACTTCATTATTTTATGCAGCAGTGAACATGTAAGCCAGCCAATACCTCCTGGCTTCCAAAGATCACCATATACAATGACACGTGCCTTTCAGGCTTTGAAGCACAAATATCTAACAATGCCAATTCAAGTCAGGGACACACAATTCTTATCCTCCTCCCAGACATCTGCAAAGGTTCCAAAAGGTCACATTTTACCCTCGATGTTTCTTGGAAAAAGTGGAAATAAAAATCAAGCAAACTCTCGTTCTCTGAGAGTCATAAAAAGACAGCAATGTGCAGCCACACAGCTTTTGCACTAAAGCCAGCAGTACTCGTGCTGATTAGGCCATGTTATACTGACATATATTCAAGCAGCCTGTTAAGCAGCTTAAAGAAGAGATGTTCAGAATCTTTTCCTTTACTACAGCTTGTCCTAAGTTTTCCCTGGATGAAAAGCATAAACACACTGAAACTTTCCCGTGCCTTCCCAGTGCAAATGTGAACCTACTCTCTATTTAGACTCCCTGCGTAGCTCCTAACCGTGGATGCATGACTGTACGACCCACAGCTTACTCCCCAGGCTAAGACCCTAGCGCCGACAAACACATTTCTCACAGTGCCACACGCTCACTGCTCCCTACGCACGAGAAGCAAACGTTTGCCTGTGACACAGAGCTCGTCGCTGCAGACCCCCCTCGCTATCCGAGGCCCGGGACGTGCCAGAGGCGCGCAGCACGGCCCCACTGAGCCCACAGCCTCCCACACCATGCACCCCCTTCGGGAGGCGACCGCCCCCAACCCAGGGGCACCGACCCTGAGAACGTCTCCCTCCCGGATCAGACTGCAGCCCGCTCCCAGCCCCCATCACCCCGCCAGGGTCCCGTCCTGGGCCTTACTGCCGAAACTCGGGCGCGAAGGCCGCGTTCAGCGCCGCTTTGTCGTAGCGTTCCATCACCGCTCCTCAGCGCCCCGCGCTGCCGCGACTTCCGGTCAGCTGACCACACTGCCGCCGCTTCCGGTCAGCTGACCGCGCACGGCCTGACTGCCGGGCGAGCGTGCGCGTGCGCAGAGAGGGCGCCTCGCGCGGCCGTGTTCCTAGTAAGCTCGGGCGCGGCCTGCTAACGGGGGCTGGGAGCGCCGAGCAGGAAGCGCAGCGTCCCGAGTCGTTCTGTGCGAGGGAGTCGTGTTCACCTCCAGGTGTCCTCCTCTCCTGGCTGTAAAGTTGCTCAGAATTTTTTTGGAAGGGCTTCGTTGCGTCCTTTCGGCCCCCAAATACGAATTTACCCCCCAGAGGCTGGAAAAAATTCTTTTTGCAGCCAAACGTGAAGCTTCTGGTCAGGCCCAGAGGGAAACGGCCCCCGGTGTAATCAAGAGGAGCTGCAAACGGGGCAGCAGGTGTCAACGCTGCAGCACAGCCAGGCCTTCCCATGATAATGCCCGTGTAAGCCATGAGCTGCCTGGTGCAGTCAGGCTCCTTCGTTTTCCTCCCTGCCAAGGAGGGGATGCACACCCAGCTCTCCTGCAGCAGTCAGGTGTCATGACGTGCTGCGGCACCAGCCCAGTGTGCGGGTACAGAGTTGCTGGCACTCACCGAGCAGCTCTGGCAGCGAGGCAGAGCGCTGCAGCCTCCAGGCAATAGTTTCTGGAAGCGGTTTAGTTGAACACCGCTGTCTAATCTAGCCTCGTACACAGCAGCAATAAGACGTGTGTCCCTTTTATGGTGAGTCCATGTTACTGTCTTACCGCACAGCCAAGCCAGATGCGAATGCTGTGAGTCACCACCTCCACATGTGACTCTCCTTGTGTTTTCCTGCACACAGCCCTCATTTCTGCAGCCCAGCACTGCTCATCCCGGTGCCACGCAGCTCATGTCCTGGCACAGCAGCTTCAACCTCCCTTTGGGGCTGTCCTTGCGAGCAGCAGGAGCCAGGCCCCTCAGTCCTCCAGGCTGCTCAGCAGTGTTTGAGCAAACCCCAGCGATGTGCAAAGTTCAGCTCCAATGTGGGAACAGGATGTGTTTATTGATTTCTTAATGAACAAAAATGACTTGGCAAAAACATCCATGCATAGTTAAGGTATGTCAGACAACTGAAAAGTGTGAATGTAGGTGTCACGAGCATTTAATCAGTAAATACGTGGTATTCTTTCCACTTCTGCTTTGACTTTCCTGTTTCTTTCCCCAGACCAGCAGTGACATAAGATAATTTAGCAACAAAACAAGGAAACGTAACGTAGAATGGTCTCACATAAACTTACCACAGAGATGCTATCAATCACGAAAGGGCAGCAAGTAACTTGAGGCCTAACACCCCAAGTCATTTATTTTTAATACTGTTACCTCATATCTCAGCACACTGATTTGCTCATCTACTAGATTAAAAACAGTTTTGCTGAATAATTTCCTGCATGTTTAACTACTTTTCTTTCATGAGCGCATAAAGGAAATATAGCACTATTCAAAAAATTTTGCAAGTGTGAAAAAATAGCTTTTTGGTTACATTTTTTGTTTCAGTCCTTTTAAAAGATCAAGAACTTATGAGGTCCTGCCTGAGCTCTTCAGTATTCATATATCAAGTACTCTGAAACTGCTAACAGACCATAGACTTTTGGATTATAGAGCAAATAAAAAATTGCCCTAAAGCAGAGACGGTGCTGCAAGCACAAGAAGCTGCAACTAAAGGTTGGTTTATTCTAGCGCACGATCCTCCATGACCATCACCAGCAGATGCTTGAAGAGTATAAAACACAAAGCACATACAGAGCGATATCTTTCCTGGGACATAGTCCCAGCAAGTTGCTCTACAGAGAGCACTGCCTGATGCCGAAGGGATTCCTGTTTGTCCAGCAAATGGCAAAGCAGTGAGAAAGCCTGCTAGCCTGCTAACTCTGGCCATGTGCTCCCAAGTGCATGGAGCATTTCCCTTCTCTCAGCCTCGTTTGTGCTGCACGCCTTCTCTCTGCTCCCTGTAAATCACCTCACAGTCTGACCACAAGATTAAAAGCAATGCAACAATGCAAACCAATGCAGAACTCAGTACATTTGGGCCGACATGGAGCAGGGAACTCATTTCAAAATTTGGATGGAGAAGGGAGTCTGCACAGGCAGATCCCTCTGAGCATGCTGGCGTCCAGGGGCTTCATCTCAGGGAGGGGGCAGAGCAGCTGGGAAGCGCTGCTGGAGCAATACCATCTAGTGGCAGATGGAGAAAGAGAGTCCCACATCAGGTGCAGAGCTGAAAAGGGGAAAACCTTAAAGATAGTTTTGAAAAATAGAACCACCTGCTTGTGAAGATGTATGTATATATGTAATATTCAGGGCTTTTTTTCCTTCATGATTTGTCAAACCAGAAGATATAAATCAGATGATCAGAACAGGAGCTGATATGGGGAAGTAATGATGGTTACAGGAGCCAGAATAGACACAGAAGTGCTGGTCCTGCAGAAGTGCCAAGTGATCCCCCACGCTTTTGAAATGACATTTCCCAGCAGCAAGCAAGCAATGCTGAATAGATCCCGCTTTGAGGCTGTTAACCACTTATTTAGATGTAGCAAATGTTTTTACACAGTTATGGAGTAGCCCCAGAGGTGCTGATGTAGAAGAGCAGGTGTGAGACTCAGCTTTATTTCAGGTCATGGTTTGCCATGGTCAGGGGAAAGATACATGATGCTCATGATTGGATCTGCAGTGCAGAGGGACGATTCCTATATAGAGAGCTGGCATTTGTAAGGCACGATAACATCTTTATTGCAGCATCTGATAGACTTGAGAAAACAAACTGATTATTCTAGGGGCTGTCAGTCTCTTTTGCTATGTAATAAAGGCTTCTGTGCCAGAACACTGTCCCTTTTTTTCCAGTGATGCCAGTTGATCTATTTGAAGATGTTATCGCTTTCTACCAAACCCTTTCATTTTCTTTAAGTTATTATGGCTCCAGCAGTACTGCAAATATTCTCTGTTTTTGAACTTCTGCACCCCAGGAAGAAAGAGATGTTTCTTCATGATAGTCCAGTCCAAACGTCCAATTTCTTATAAGAAAGCATAGAGCACATTGCAGACTTGGTCACCAGCTTTGTGGATTTAGAACCAGAGTATTACTAATGCTGTGGTTTAACAAAGAAACCATTTATATGGGCTTTATAGGGGTATAGTCTCTGTTACAACTCTGTTGCGCATTCCTAGGATAAGTCAGAGTAAAGATACTCTTATACTCTTATTAGCTAATGGAGGCTAGAAGTCTCCCAGCCTAATTTCTACCTCTTGCTATAATTGCTGTCATTTTTCAGGGAAAACATAGGGCTACTGACAGAAGTGGCTGCCTTCCACACACATTGTGAAATACCTGAGGCACCTACATTAAGAGTGGGAAAGGCTCAATTCCCACAGCTGATATAAATCAACCCATACTTACCAATTACAAATGAAACTGTAGATAATGAACTTGATTGAGGAGGAAGAAATTCCCTTTGTCTGTAATGGTAAATGGAATTAGTCTTACATGTGACAGGAATTAGGCCAATATGTGACATTCTGTAGTGCTGCCCAGACAATGTTGACTATGCAATTGAAGTTGTAGATTTGTCTTGCAGGTTTGAGATGTGCTTTTCCAAAGAGTAGATACACACAAACACACACACGCAAAAAGAATACATACCCACAAACTTCCCCCTTCTTTTTGGCTGATCGCTGGCTTTAGAAAATAGAAGGGGGTGGAAATGGAGAGTTATAGAGGCAATGTTTCTCTTCTACAGAATTAAAAAAAAAAAGTAGAAAACAAGAGTCAAACATCCCAATCCAATGTGTCAGGCAGTCCTCAGAATCTGAAAAGCCTCAGAGAGTTCACCATGATCAGCTCTGAGCCGCAGATGGACAGGTTTGTCCCTTGGGCAGGCTGCTGTGACATTCAGCACCCAAGCTCCTCCACAGAGCCTGGCAGCACTGGGTTTGCCACACAGCACCAGTGCATCCAGGGCTTACCTTGGAGCTTGGGGCTGGGTGAAAATCTGTTCACGAACAGTAACTCAATCATGGGTGCAATAAAAGAGTCACATCTAACTAATTTCACAGTAGATTATTAGATAAAAATTCACAGTATTGTTTAGCTGAGACAGACTACAAGCTGCTTTCCACCTTTGCCAAAAGGGTTTTATCACAAAGAGGAGATTATTTTTCTAGGTAACCCATACGATTTCCAAGAAAAAAAAATCTCCAGCCAAAACAGTACAACTGGGCTGCTCTAAGTGCCAGAAAAAAAGCGTCAACAACTGGAGACTTTTCTACCTCCGTATTCAACCACAGAGGCATGAAGCAGCAACCCAGCCATCTGTGTTTATCCTGTGTTAGTTTATCTTCACTGTCTGATTCTCTGGGAAATTTCCCTGCCCCTGTACCAGAAAACCAATTAGTGGCAAGGCAAAGGCAAGAGCCCTCCCTGCCATCATCCCCGTTATTTCCTTGCCAGCTGGCCCTGGAGTGGGGTTGGGCTGCAGCAGCCAGTGCTCTGCAGGCACCCGGCATGCACAGCCGAGCAGCACTGGCTCCCAGCAGGTGATGTAGAAAAGGCTGTGTTTTCTTGCAGCGTTCACAAGCACCACCGGAAGCAAGATGCTGGCTGGAACAAATACATCCAAGGCAATTCCTTGTACCAGCAGAGCAAGTTTTGAGGTTGGCATATGCTCCACTAGGCAGGGCAGGATGAGGCCAGGGCTGGAGCGCACTGGGAATGGTGGGGAAGAGGGATCTGTCAGCATGAAAAGCAGAGGGTTTTGTGAGAAACATTAAATGGAGTCCCCCCACTCCACAAATGCAAACAAATTGGAAAAAGCAGCTGTTTCCTGGACAGTTCTAGAGATGTGTTTTATAGGGTTGGAAATGTGTGTGCGGCTTACGGCTTGAATAATGTCTGCTCATAAAAAGGATGTTGTTTTATGCAGTGGGAACTGTAAGACTTCATGCCTGTTAGCTCTGCCCATACTGTGCTGCTCTGGGATGACAGCCCTTTTCCTTCAAGAGATAACCTCTATGGTTACAGCCACGTCTTGCTTACAGGGGAGCACAGAAGCAGCAAGAAGAGTCCAGATCTCCAGTGACTTCTTCAGAAGAGTAAACCATTTCCCATTGGCTTCAAGACTGATAATGTTAGCATACAATAAGAGGGAAGACCTCTTTTGTATTAGGGCTGGATTATGGCCATACCCATACAGCTTTCCTTCTGTCATGGGAAGCATTCCTGCCGCCAGACAATCAGGACGGCCAAACTGTTACGTTACACCCTTCTTACCCAGTACATGTGGTCATATGGCAACAGGGCAGCACTGGTAGCATTCTGTCTCCCCCGCTACCACTGCCAGTTTGGGGAGATTCATGGCTTCCCAGTCCTTCAGCCCTTGTCACAGGGATCCAGTCCTGTAATTTCATCAAAGAAACATCTGCATTTTACCCTCATCTTGCAGAGGCAGAAACAAACAAAAAAGCCCCACGTGCTTGATAAGGCTATCTGTTAAGCCTGATGGTTATGAAAATAACACAACCAAAATCACAGCTCAGTGCTGTGATTGTGATCCATCCGGAATGGCTGAAAATGGGAGTGAAAATATAATTGTTATCATTATTCATATGCATGCATGCACACTGGTTGAAAACTGTTCCCCATCCCAGGTCTGTGGGTTTTTTTGTTTTGTTTTGTTTTTTGTTTTTTTTTTTTTGTTAATAATACAATTACTTCATCTACTTTTAATGTTTCATCCTTGAAAGGACAATACTGGGGTAAAAGTATTTCCAAAGCCCACTGAGAGACATGAACGCAAATTCTCCGTCCTGAATATAATCCAGTTTATAAAACACAATGCTCATTTTGGTTAGGAAAAGCTCTCAAAGTCCAAAATTCCTTCAAAATGAGTTTTAGAATTCAAAGGTTTCGACTCCAGCCAGATCCTGGCAGACCTCATAATGTGCTTTTATAAACAGCTTGGGAAATCTTCGTCCAAGCACAGTGAGCAATTGGCAGTAGAGAGTAGAGATTCTGAGAAGGTCTTAGTGGAGCAGTTAGACCTCAATGTGTTTAGCTGCATACTTCTAAGACTCCTAGATATTGTCTGACTTCAGGTGAACCATAAGACTTCTCCTAAGCAGAAATGCTGCCTTTAGCATTGGATAGGTACAGAGAAGTACATATACAAGGACTTCAAACGAGAGAGAAAAAAAACAGTGTTGAGGAGTAAACGATCCATCACAACATCTGGAAATACTGTACAAATGTACTGTGTGGGAAGATTTTAAGATCTGTCATTTCTCTGCTGAAACAGTCTTGAAAAGTGCACGATTTCTGATGAGCTTCGCAGCAATTAAATGAAAATTACTTTCTCTTCTCCCTGTTCCTGAAAATCTCTATATTATTTTCATTGGAACTGACATAGCAAATGGTCCCTGTTCATCCTGTGTCCTGGAAAGCAGTGCAGAGATCCAGCATACTGCGCCAGCCCCACCACAGAATTTATACAATTTTATTAAAATTTATAAAATTACCAGCTTTTCCCCGAACTTGTTACATACCGAGCCATCCATCAGTATGCCACTGATGTTATTTGCATTCTCCAGTAAAACAAATAGTAACGTTCTTGTAGCAATACAGGATGCCAGCAGTTTAGGATGTAAGCCAGACTTCTTCAACTCAATTAAGAGAGAGCTAAATTTTAACCGAGACTGTAGCTTCAATCTGCCCTTTGCGTGTGGCATCTTAATTAGCTAATAAAAATCTCCAAGGTCAGCTACGCTGACAGGAGTTATTTGTTCTGATCCAGTACTCACCCACAAGACATTTGAATCCAGCCAGAGCCCCAGTTTGTCTTGCAGGTGAAGGAGGCCACAATGGCCTGCACATAACTCACTGAGAGCACAGCTCCTGGTTTCTCCATCAGTGCGGATGGAGAGGTGCAAGTCAGGCCTCTCTCTTTGCCCAGCTTTCCTGCTAGGCGCAAGGAGGAGCAATTTGAAATGAGAAAACATCCCTTTCCCTCTGAAGCATGTCACCGATCCAGCAAAAGATTGCTACCCCTTCTCCCTGACCTGCAACTGAACTGACTTGAGAAGTAGCAGGAGTAGCCCACAAGTAGTTCTCCACTTGGTGCGGTGTGAAATGTTTCCCTCAACCCCTCTCGGTAAAAATTACAGACAATCATTAAAGTTAGGAGTTAAACAGATTAGAAACTGTAAAACACAAAAAGCTTCCAAGAAGAATCACGGTGTGCCAGTTATGCTTGGAGGCTGCAAGGGCTGAGGCGAATAGTACGCATCAGAGCACACCGTGTACGGCACACAGCAGTGTGAGCAT
This sequence comes from Numida meleagris, assembly GCF_002078875.1. Taxonomy (NCBI): domain Eukaryota; kingdom Metazoa; phylum Chordata; class Aves; order Galliformes; family Numididae; genus Numida; species Numida meleagris. Next base: position 17,647,106 of record NC_034416.1, read on the forward strand.
TAGCTCGGCAGAAGCCCAAGGCTAGATGACAGATGCTTCTGTTTCACTGATGTCCGCCAATGATAGGGCAATTATTTTCTAAATAAATAATATTCACATTTCATTGAATATTATGCTGCTCTGTCACAGTGAGTTGCTTCCCTTGCTCTGCCTGTTAGTGTGTCTGCTGAGGTTAGTAGGGATTTGGCCTCAGATGGGCATTTCATGAAATCTCATATGAAGACATGGTAACTGCTGCACGCAGAGGAAAAAGCATGCTTTTTGCCGGCCAACTCTCCTTCTGTTTCAAAGGTCCCATTCAAAATTAATCTGATACACTGAAAAATTGATACAATTATGATGTACCTGTGGTTATCAGGAAGCTCGATTAAGGATCACGGTGTTCCGGCAAAATGATGATCTCTCCATCAGAGCACAAACTAGCAAACATGTTGCTGTGTTTGGACTGAAGAGCTGCAGCCAAAGGGGAGCAGGAGGACACCTCTGGCAGCGGTCTGAGGAAAAATGACTTACAGCTTATGGAAGCAAAGAGAGCGAGGAAAAGGTGGAGGGTCACACAGCAATAGCTGATGTTAATGCTGACATGTTATCTCAAATCTGTTGGCCAGCTACAAAACGAAAACTGCTGTTAAACATCCCTGGGGACTGAGTCAGCTCCTGAGTGTAATATTCATTAGCAGGGGTCATGCATCGTGGGAACACGTTGCCCTAAGAGCGACGGTGAGATCTCCACTCTTGGATGTTTTCAAGACTCAGTGTGGTAAAGCTGCAGCTGAGCTGGGCTGGTGGTGGTGGAGATCCTGCTTGGAGCTGGAGGGGGAACCAGAGCTCCCTTCCAGCCAGCTCTGCTCTGGGTCTGTGATTAAGGTCAGCTCCCACGTTAAAAACTGAAACGGAGACACTGGAAACCCTCTGTAACTGCAAATAAAAAATGTAACATATAAAACTACACTGTCTGCACAGTGTGCAAAACGGCAGTGGGTGATGGCTCAGGGAGAGGCAGCCTGGGTGAGGTGAAGGTTAACTCTGAATGTTAAATTCAGGTATGGAACACTACAGCTGTTGATCTGCTTCTGAAGGCACAGCACCAGCAGACACTGTCAGCTGCACCCGGGCTGGAGCTGCTTTTTCCTTACTTGAAGGCAATTGGTGATCATATCAGCTCCCACCAGTCTCTTTAGGAAGCCTGGAGTTCACCTTTTGACTTCCTTAGCCCTTTTCCTAAGTTATACATTCAAATATTACATACTTTCACCGCTCACTATTTTTTTTTTTAATGAAGCCAAATACATAATGGCGCAGGGGATTTTTTTTTCCTCCGGACCACCTGCGAATCCTCCCCAGGGGCCAGCGCTGCTTTGCTGCATTTTCCTCGCAGGACGCGAGCAGCAGCCTCCCCGGGCAGCGCTCCCCGCTGCGTGCGGGTCCCTGCCGGCGGCGGGGCCGGGTCCGCCTCTAGGTGGCGCTGCGCAGCAGGGAATGGCCCGCGGCCGCGCCGGGTCCTGCGCCGCGTTTCGGTGCACGCACGGCGCCGAGGGCCGTCCTCGAAGCGGGCTGCGCGTTTCTTCCAGTCGGTTTCTTTCAGGCTGTTCAGGTGGCGGAAGTTCGCTCGATCACATCGCGTGTCATAATCTAATAGCCGCTTTGCAATTCCAGGTTGTACAACCTCCCAGCCCCTGCCCGCGGTGCTCGGGGAGGACCTCGCTGCGGCAGCGATGCTCTGCGTGGCCATCTCCGCTGCACGGCCCATCCATCACGCCAGGGATGTCAGCAAAACACTGCACGGGAGTCCAGGAGCAGCAGGAGGTGTGGGTAGTACCGATCTAGACTTTAGTACAGGTTGTTACCCTCTATCTAAATAATCTGTGCCTCGCTGGGACAGTTTGGGGGTCTTTTAGGTAATGCTATATTACTGAAATTACAGCCTGAGGCCTGAAGAGTCTGCCCCACTAGCATTAGTGCCATTTGACCAGCTGGAGCCCAACCTAAAGGCAATGAAAGCAGAAGAGGCTGCCACTGCCTTGGCTGAGTACTGGCAGATTACTGTGACCACGCTGCAGGAGAAATCCGCGCCATGTGATAGCTGTGTGCAGGCAGCCAGCCCCAGGGTGACAATTTCCCAAGACAGAACATCTCATCTCCCCATACACCAGGTCAGGTACAATCACGCTTCTCCTTTGGTACACAAAAGCGTAATTACAGTTACTGGAATTGCTCCAGGAAGAGTGCTGATAGCTCTCCCCTGCAAAGAAAAGGCAGCTCACAGGAATGCCTTTTCCTTCTCCCTTTCTGTCACCAAATCACCGAGGAGCTCCCTCGGATATGCAATATGCATTTTTTCATTCAGCGCATGTCGCTGCAGACCAGCAGAGTGGGATCCACAAGAGGCTGAACAGTTGGTGCTCAGCCCACACAAAATCCCAGCCGCATCCACAGATAAGGTGCTCCTCTTACTTCTCTCACCTTCAGGACTTGACTCAGCTGGTATTTTCAATGCACACAGAAGCCAGAGCAGTGACTACCCTGTCCAACCCATTTACCCCATTTTAGCGGTTGGAGTCGTCATCCCAGATTGGGAAGAAGTAAGTTCTATTTCTGGAATACACGACAAAAGTTTAAATCCCCCTCTGCCCTGAATATCCAGAAATGAGTGAGTCTGGGATAGCTACTCATTCACATATGAAATAAATCTAGATTCCAAAGTCTCAAAATTCTAAAGTTTAAACTCAAATTAATTGGAATAGAGAGAGTGAGTCTCTGAGGAGTAAAATCACCCAAGGGGGAGTACGGCATAAAATCCATGACCATCACTGACACTCAATCCAAAACAAATGAGTTAATACCTACAACAGAGAGTCACAGGACCTTTTCCTTTCATTGCTTCACCAAGTACTTATTTTCCCCACAAAAAAAGCAGGACAGTGTAAGGGGCAGAGAGCAGAAGCCTTTCCCTGCCTGGGGTCTTGCTGGGGCAGCAGGATTGGGGCACAGAGCTTTGGGGCTCTGCCATCCGGCAGCTGGAGCTGCCAGGGCACCTGCAGGAGGGATGCGGTCAGCTTGCTTGAGGGAGAAGCTGTGTTTTGGAACAAATCCGTGGTTGGAAAGCCTGGGCTGAGGGCAGCTCTCCTGGCAGAAAGGGATTCCCATGTAAGAAAGAGGTGGGGGTCACTGCTGCTTTCTTAGGTTTTATATAAGGAAATTTTATATATTTTTATATAAGGAAAGGTCATTAATATTTTTAAAGTTCCAGTGTAACACTCAGCCAGCGAGCAGAACTCCAACTAGCTGACGGTTTCAAGGAACCAACACTGGTCTCACCTGTGCGAAGGTCTGTTCGCAGCGCTGTCCTTCCAGGCGCGTCCCAGGCAGCTCAGCGGGCACTGCACGCAGCTGGGTGCTCCTCTGCAGCCGCCTCCAGGGCACGGGGCTGTGTGATGGAAATCTCTCAGGGACTACAAAACCCAGCATGGTTCTGCCCATTATGTCACCGTTATGTCACCAGACCAGAGCCGTGAGATAAATGAACCCTTATTTTTTTTCCCTCACCATATGGCTGCTGTGAAATTTTTCATTATCACAGGTAATCAAGGTGGTGTCATGCCTCATTCAACACACCGTGCCCCAAAATATCTTGGCTTGCTCCTCTCAGTAGCCAAAGAAATAACGTGTTCTGCTACTCGAGCTTTAATTTTGCAGGCTCGGATCCCAACACAAGTCTGGGCTGGCTTTATGAATTCCAATGAGGTTGCAGCTTAACGTGGCAGTCTGATAGAAACAGACTGAAGGGAGGCGGGGATTTAATAGCCATGGCCCAAGCACTCAGCTGGTAATGAAGAAGGCTTGTTATTACTCATTTGCATAAAAATGAGATCCAGGTCCAGGCTTAATAAATTCCTCCACATATGAAATAACACGGTTATAGCTGTTTCTATAAAAGTGTCAAAGCCTTTATGTGAAGTAAGCGTTCCTTCTGAGCATAAAACACAGTCCTAAAACTTCATTAAATAAGCGGTGCCGCTGCACGGGCTTTCCCGAAGCGCCGGGGGAGGTGTGAGGCTGAGCAGCACGCAGAACTGCGCGGCCACAAGGGCGGCTGGAGCTACGGGTGAGGAGCGCACCAGGGGCTGCTGAGGGGCAGGCGCGAGAAGCGAGCCCCTGGGTGTGTCTGTTAAAAGGACACGCTGCTTTTTCTCGTTTATGATGCTTCCTGTTTTCTCTCGAGGAGCTCTAAGCCCAAATTCAGAGATAAGAGATGGGCAGCTCCCCGCTGACGGATGAATGGAATGGTTGAGCGCCAAACAGCCAGCCCAGCCTGGAGCTATTCTTTTGGGTACTGGGTACGACCAAAGGCAAACGCAGCCTCTCAGAGACAACTTGCGTCGCTGCACGTGGAAAAAAATCCCTCCCCACAGTCCCTCTCTGGTGTTCGCCCTTGGAGAACAGCAAAAGTCCCGTCCCCAGAGCAATGCCCTGCCCGGTTGGTACGCAGGGCTCTGGGCAGCTGGAGCCCGGCTCAGCCATGGCCCCTGCAGATCCAGTCTGGATGGAAATAGCAATTATCTTCCCTCAAAGACATGTGCATTTCATACTTCAAGGTGTTCAGGCTCAGGCATCGTGTTGACCTTGGGAGAGGCATCACACCGCAGCAGGAGTGTGAATGCTGTAGGTAGGTACTTCTCGGAAACTAGCCTAGATACCAGAAGCAGTGAAAGTGCGAATGCAGTGCTCCTTCTGAGTTAAATGAACCTCTCAAAAAGCGCAAACCGCGGCGGAGCTCAGCGGGCAGCTGGAGGAAGCTCAGATTTCTTCACACGGCACCCGCTGTGCCATGTCAGCACTTCTCTGAACAGGAGGAGAACAGTGACCGGCAGACCTCGCCTGCCCCGGTGTGGGCAGGTATCAGCACAAACCCTTCACAATAGCTACTGCAAAGCTTCAGGCTTTGGGAAGGACAAACCCTGAATGCTACCCAAGAGCAGCATTACAAACAGGTACCCATGGAAACACGTCAGTGATTTACATCCGTCTCAGCAGGTCCTGGAGCAGCAGGGGATCAGGGGATCGAAGCAGCAGGCAGAAGCCTGCTGGCATGGCCACCTGTGTGCCCCTCTCAGCTGCATCCCTGCGCAGTCAGCACCTTCAGTACTGCAGGCTTTTGGTTCACGAGATCCACATGATGTAACGCAAAGTGCACACGTTGCTGCTTTTCTCATGTTCTTGTGCACAAGAGAGATGAGGTTGGAGTTTATGTGACGCTTCCCTGTTGTTTGACTGGGAGCTGTTCAGCACAGCTGTGTTTCTGCACGGAGCTCCGTTGGCAGGAGCAGCCACCCACTCAGCCCGACTTCTGTGAGCCAGTGTCTCCAGCGCAGCTCCTAAACGGGATTTCTAAAATGACTTCCTCCACAGCAGCGTGCTGCTGCTCCACAGGCGATGGGGTCTTGCTGGAAGGAGTCCCACTGGCCAAACCCTGGGACACTGCACTTCATGGGGCTTTCCCTTGGTGCTCAGGGGAGCCAGGTAGCCCATGGGAGCTTTAACACCTGAGGCCATTCTGCAGGGCTTGCTCACAGAGGGGACAATGCCATCAGTTACCTCGCTATGTTCCTTCCTGCTGCCTGCTTTGGTGCAAGGTTTCCACAGGGAGCAGCCCTCCCACACCTGCTTACCCACAGCCTCCCCTCCCCCCCCGCCATCAGCCAGTCCAGCTGTGACTGATGGAGGGTTGGAAATGCCACTTGTCCAGTGAGCTTTGCTTCTCACCACAAGAACGGAATTGCTCTTACTTTTTAGTAAGACTTTTACTCTTTTCTCCCAAATCCATCCGCTTTTGGAACAGCCCAGCAAGACAGTGCAGGAGAAGAAACAGATCTGTGCCCATTGCTGCCAGGGTGTCTTTCTAATGAGCAGTCTGTTACAGCAGGGACAATCTGAGAGGCAGAGAAAAGCATCTTTGAAGTTGAGGCTTAGCTAGCAAAATATTCTTTTCTACAAAGAAACAATTCAACCATCAGATTCAAACTCAGGAAGTTTAAACTGTTCTCGTGTTGCAGTCAGGGAGTATGCACAAGAGCTGAATGGGAATAAATACTCACCACTGAGAGCAACAAATCACTAGAATCCAATCTGGATTTGTACTTGGGCTTTAAATACATTTTAATTAAAGAAAATGTAGAAATTGTGAGTACTTAGTGTTTCTGCAATGCCAATATGGAACATCATTTATGGATGTGCAGGGACACGCAATAAAATATATTTGGAGATTGAATTTACTGCTGATTTATAGCTGTGGGTGCAGAACAAGGCTTACCTCCTTACTGTGCAGCTGCTCCTTGCTGCTGCTCCTGCCCCACATCAGTGCTTAGGGGCTGGCTGCGTGGAAGACTTCAATCAGGCTAAGGGAGAGAGGCTCGTTGAAAAGGAAAGTAAAATGCTTTCAGAAGTGATGTGTACTAAATTAGTGTTCCAGGCAGCTTAGAAAGCATCTGTGCTCGCTCATTTTAAAAACACAACTGCCATTGTAGGAACGTGCTTCCTTTCCATCACACCTTCATTTTGGGCTTAGGAAGGCACTAACTCCCAGCTCCAGATGCGGTGGCACTGATGGAGAGGATAGCAGATGCCCATAGCAGATGAACCCGCCTTTCTCAGTTGGGCTCTGACAGGATGATGAAGCCACTGGCCCGAAACCTGTTGCTGGGAGAGGCCACTTTCCCAGCCCTTCCTGCTGAGCAGCCCAGGTCTCAGTGCAGGGAGCGGCCGTGGCCACGCTGCCTCTTCCATGGTCAGGCACCTGCAGGGCCGTGGGAGAGGATGCGATGAGGAGAAGCAAACCTCCTCCCTCCGGAGCCCCACAGGGCTGCTGAAGCTGGTCTGGTTAGAAGCAAGACTGAGGTGAAGGGCAGAAGGGCTGGCAGCCAGGGCAGAGGAGAACCGAGGGGACAACTCTCGCTTGCAGAGCAGGCCTGCATCCTTACAGCGACCTCAGTCACATCCCAGCCCTGACCTTGCAGCAGATGAACAGATTTCCTCACTCCCAGACGTGGAGCTATCTCTGCACCAGGCTCAGCACCTCTGGGTGAGCGCGACGCAGCTCAGCTGTCACCCAGCCCGTACCTGTGATCGCTCCGGGGATCTGTGCAGATGAGAGCCCAGATGGAGCGCAGCTCGCCCAGCCTCGTGCCAGCTTTGCTGCAGTTCTGCAGCTTGGAAGCACTCTGGTTAGCGTGTCTGGAGAGAAATATTTCAGAGACGTAAGCTCTGCACCGTCTGCTTTTCCAGTTAGTGTTTCCCCCCGAAGCCATCTTCTCAGACAGCCCACGGAGTTTCTGGGCAGTGCGATGAAAGCATCCATATTCATTAAAGCAATCTTTGATCAGCTTTTTAACAAAGTATTTTTACCAAGGGGAAAAATGGACCACCTCCAAGTTGAAAAGCCATTTTCTCCGATCCCTGGAGTTACTCTCAGGTGCCATAATACTCCAGTAACAAGGAGATCATCCTGCAGTGGCACAAAGCTCTTTGGGAGGGAAGGCCCGAACAGCGGCGTGTGCACCTCCACCCTCCTCTCCCCACCAGAATTTCAGCAGAATTTTACAGAGAATGTGGTGAGCTCCGTCCGTCTGTGGCTGGAAGGAGAGCTGCCCAAGTCCAAAGCCAGCTGTGAATGTGTCTGGAAGCGGACAGACTGAATCCAGCGCTCTGCCGTAAACAGACATGCTATGTCCCCAGTATTCAAAAAGCACGGGGGTTTGGGCAGGCTGCGGATCATGCAGCAGATAGGAGAAATGTGTTTTTAGGCTCAGAGCACTCCGTCAAATCCACCCCAGCCTGCTTCCGACCTGGGCAGCCAGCTCTGCCCCTGGGAGGGACTGTCCCAGAAGAGCCACCAGCTGCTCAGGCAGCAGCCGTGCTCCTGCAGCCCCCAGAAAGCACTGCAGCTAATGCAGCATCACGTAGCCGTGATCGGATGGGGACGCTCGGTTGTGGAAAAAGTTCATCCAGCCTGGAGTTCTGAAATCATGTGGAGCCAATATAACTAACTGAAACTTTCCACTAATGTTTCACATTCTGCTCCCACGCACCAGATAACACTGTGTACTTCTGTGTGCTTATTTGGCTGGTTTGGGGCAACCTGAGGAATTATAAAATGAAAGCTGAAAATTTCCCTAGATAATCATGAGCTACAAAAAGCTGCGAGCCAAAGCGAAGATGCTCAGTCTGTCCCAGAGCTTGGAAAATCTTCCCAGGCACACGGCACAGCGCTGGCAGGACACGTGCTCTGGATTTGGCTGCACAATATAGATGTATTTTTTAAATGTTTATGTATCTTTTAAAGTCAGATATATACAGCAGGACATGTAAGATCACAGCAGCTTGGAGGGGCCGGGCCAGAGGTGTCACAGCTGCCTGGGATCTCTGCCAAGGAGCAATGGCAGTGAGGCAGAGACCAGGTGACTGTATGGGAATGCTCCATCCACCAGCCCAGCAGCCCTCCAGCACAGCCGGGCCTTGCTGACCCCAGCACACTGACCAGCATCGTATCCTTCAAAAGAGTGAGAGCACAGCTGCACTCACGGACGTTCCACCTTCCACATGCGTATACACCATTCTCCTTAAAGCGGGGGGCTTGTGGTGTATGGGGAGAATAAATCATCCTGGACGTATTTAGGGATGTCCTACACTCCCTCACTACTCCCTCAGGAAACAGAAAGTGGAGAAGCTAAAATAAATTGGAGAGATGAACAGTAATTTATTTTCCCGTCTGGAAAAGATAATTTAACTACTCAATTAAATATTGCCTAAAGCCATACTATTACAGTTGAACATCCCATCTGCAATACAGACAGATCTTGGTCCCTTATTACTGGCCTTCTTGCTGGCTGGTACTTAAAAATTCTAGTTTAATTAGATGACACCTTCCACAAATGCCGAGCTATTGGCACATGATAATTAAAATATTATCTAGGAATTTCTGTCATCCAAGAAACCTTCCTTTGGAATCATATGTTTTCTTACCTTACACGCAGTATCAAACAAGTAGATGACATGTTCTCTCTTAGCTCATGTTGTTTTGGAGCACAGGACTTCAATCTGAGCTCCTTTCTCTTTTTTTTCCCCCAACAGTTTTCACCCAAGACGAAATCAATTGTTTGTGCAATTTAGTTTTCATTGATTTCTCTGAAGTGTTTATCCAATATTGAAATAGACCGCTTTAATACTGAATTAAGAAGCAAGTATCCCCATTAAAAGGAGCTTTAATTCTGATTGCAGTTATTACACCTAATTATAGCTGTCTTGAAACAACCCAGTGAGTTGGAGAGGTTTGTGTGCGACGCCTGTACGGGTATAGTCAACTCTCTGATCTACTGAAATGCATTCAGTCATTTCCCTGTCAAGCGTAACGCTGCGTGACTCTGCCGGCGCATTAGAGTGGCACAAAGACTTGCCTCAGGCACTTGTTGCAGAAGTGCTGCTAAGGAGGTGGCTGGAGCAGCAGGAACACAGCCGTGCTCTGTGTACCACCACCTCCGTAGCAGGTGGCCCTGTTGCAGGCAGGATAGGGACCAGCACTGCAGGCACTCGCCTTTCGGTGTTCCCACCAACCCCGTGTGCGTTAACATCCCCTCTTCTTGCACGGGGGAACCGGGAGGATGCAGGTGAAGAATTCTCCCAGTGAGCAACCCAAGTCATGATCAAAGCCTGCTGACTCACCTTCCCCCACCTTCCATCTGCCTTTCCCCATCAATAGTCCACCCTCTGTATGATGACAAAGCGAGGTACGCAGAACACAGTCTGGAATACATTTATATTTATGGACTAGCTCAATTGGTTCCTCCATTAGTTTTGTCAGATGATTTTCCATCTCTTCACCCTCGATCCACCTCCACCATCTGCCTAAAGCTACCATCTGCTGAAACGTTTGGGGGAATTTACATGTGATTGAGAATTTTGCACCACAAATACAACAGAAGGAGGTGGATACTTTGCATTCACATGTGCTTAGAAAAAGCACTTCATGCTTCAGATCCCCACGACAGGGCTCCTCAGGGGCTGCATCTTCCTAGCTCAGCTGGGAACCACGGAATCATCACTTTTCTCACTTATTTGTAGTATTTCCCCATACCCTTTGCAAGGATAAGGGATTCCCTCCCTCTGGGTACTGTATGAGCACACATAGAACAAAGAATGTGGCACTGTGGTCAGTTCCTTCTGTGCACATGGCTCGCTCATGAAACCATCAAGGCAAAACCAAGAGACTGACTTCCCTCAGTGAGCTTTATCCTCTATATAATTAAGGCCTTAAAGATTCAAATATATGTGTGTGTGTATGTATATATATATAAATCCCAAAGATAATTCCTTTGCTGCTAGATTTGTAACAGAAGCTCCCTACACGTATCAGATCTCTGGGTACACATGCAGATGTTTCAGCCATATGCAGCAACATATGGCACGCTTTTTGCAATAACTAGTCTTTTTTCCTGTGCGAGGCTATGAAACCATGAAAAACACAAACACGGAGCATCCCAGCCCGCTTAGGATGGAGGGGGCATCTCCACTGCCCTTGTGTCCCCGTGCAGATGGAGCACTGCGTTCAGCTGCCCCTCGCTCCTGTCTGGTGCAGTCCAGGCTCTGCAGAAGTCCTGTCCCCAGTCTGGCTCATGGGCACGCACCACAGGAGCTCATACTACCCTCTGTCTGAGCCCAGCACCAGCTGTGTGGTCTGGTGCCTCTGTGGAACACTGCAGCTTAACGCGTCTCCGAGCAGCGGGCATTTCTCCATTCTGACCAGTGAGCGCCTTCAGCGTTTGCAGAAGTTATTTGTAGGGCAAAGACATTTTTCAGGATGCTGAAAGAAAAGTCCCTTGCTCAGACGATATTCAATACAAGCACTTGGGACTGAAAAGGTCACGGCGGTTAGGCTGGCCAGAATGCAGTTCCTCCTGGTTACAGCAGCCACAGAGCAGCAAGGAGAGGCCTGGGGATTCTAGCCTGGCTTGCAGGAGGTGTGGAAACAGACCCAGAAGATACTGAATCTTATGAAACAAACAGCAGATCCGCGTGCTTCACAGCGTTAGATCACAGGGAGGTTTCAGGTCATCACAAAATTCCCAGAAAAGAAAACTCCGAGTACCAGCTGGGACCAGGGGGAGCTCAGTCCTGAACCCGGAGCCTCCACATCCCCCACGTGTGCTGGGGGCAAAGCCACGAGCTTCCACTGCTGTGAAGCTATAACCGAACCACGTCAGGTAGAAGTGGCTGATGTGACAGTCAGAAAGCAGATCCCTTTAGAACTGAAGCCTTTCTGGGTATGTCGATTCGCAGAACAGCTATGATTTAACATATATATCCCACCTCACAAGCAAGTTCTAACTCTGGCAGCTTCCCTGAGCTCAGGGTTCCATCTCCTGCGTGCTCTGCACGCCCTGTAGTTGTCCATGCTTTGCTCCACACAAAACCAGTTTACCAGTCCCTTAAACATAACATTGTCACTTGTGGTACAAATATGAAGTGGAGTATAATTGGAGCAATAAAAACCCATGAATTATTGAGATTCTGACTCTTCAAAGGAATGCTTCATTCACTGCAGAACTGGGGGCACTATCCCCACAGTACCTCCCAAATGCCCATCAGAAGCAGGAGCTCTTCAAATAACCTGGCTTTCTGGAAGGACACAACTATTGCAACCCTCTGCTGGAAGCTTATTGAAAGAAATGTCAGTGTTTGCATGCAGGAGGGGATGTTTGTTTGGAGGGGAAAAAAAACCAGAGCCACAAAGATGTGAAAGGATAAAAGCTGTTTATTTTGGGGTTCCGGTTCTCAGTTCCTCGTGAAAATAAGAAGACTGCATCTCCAAAGCAAAGCCTGGTTGTGAAGCCCCGAGCCTCTGCTCTCTTTCTCCTGATCCCAGCATGGAAAGCAGCCGTGGATGGCACTGAGCTGTGAATCAGTTCCTGATCATCTAAGAGCACAGGAGCAGGCTGCAGTTTCCTCAGCCAGACCTGCTGTCTCCAGCTGGTTGGTCCCTGAGCATCCTGGCCCCACCACAGCGCTGCTCGCACATACTGCCTTGGAGCAGCCTGCCAGCCTGGGCCGTGGGGCAAGGCCAGAAGCCCTAAGTCACAGTAAGTACACTGGAAAACACACAGCACAAAAGTATGATTCCAGTGCTGCTGTGCTGCCACCTAAAATACCTGCCTCACTCTTATTTTCATCTCCTCACTCACCTAGCCTATGAAATCCTTACGGGATGTAGGCGCTGCGTTTTTTGAGAACCAGGAGCTTGAAAACTTGCCTGTCAATGGACTTGATCTCCACGTTATTTCTGCAGTCTCGTCTCCCCACACCCCAAAGCAGCTCTGGCTGAAAGCAAAGGACAGGCTCTGGTTGTCAGGCAGACAATTGCTTTTTAAAAAGGAGCAACAGCTCAGTAGAAAGTGCAAGAGCACTTCCATCTTCCCGAGCACTCTTGCTTTTCTTTAAGCTGTCCTATTGTACGGATCTGACAGCTCAATAGCTCACATCAGTGCATCTGCTGGTGGTACCGCAGCCCACATAGAGATAAAGCCATGGGGAAATAAAATGGGAGAGGCAGGATTTCAAGTCCTGGTGCAGCTCAGATGGATGCCTGAGCAGGGACGGAGGAGAGAGCTGGTGCAGAGCTACAGGTGCCAGCACTGAGAGGTGCACTGTGGGCTGGGACAGCTGTGTCCCTGTGCCACCGATGGACACCTGCTGCGTGGCCAGGGAGGGGGCAGCTCTCAGATCACTGCAGCTGGGCCCATCCCGAGGGGCTCTCGTTGCTGTGCTGATCCTCAGGGTAACTCCTCATTTGTTTCCCACAAGCGAAATCTCACAGCAAACCTGCAAGAAACAGAAGAAACAGCTGGAATACCAGATGTGTAATAAGTCTCTAGGACTTAGTAATTTTGCTTCCATCAGTTAATAATTGGGTTTAATATTTTCTCCACTACAAATTCTACGTTGAAGAGCTTCAGATAAATGATTTTCCTTTCTAGCTGATTTGAAGGATATTTCCACGGGTTTTCACAGCCCTCACCCAGACGAGCGCATGGAACAGACGAGAACAGGAATAATGACAGGGTCTAAAAGACGGCACGGAAGAAAGATGAGATCTGCCCCCTGGGAGAAGTCGCTCCAGAGATAAGGAAGCGCAGGGGAGGAGCACAGGAAGGCGGCAGGGAGGCAGGCACAGCCCCGCTCCGTGCCATGCTGGGAAGGGAAGTGCCCCAGAAGCAGGGCCCACAGGAGCAGATGGCAGCAGCAAAGCAAGGCGCAGCCCAGCCAGCCGGCCTGCAGGGCTTGCTTGTCCCCAGCGTGGGTCAGCCACGCTAATTGATCCGTTTACAGCAGCGATGGCAGGCGTTGGCTTCCGGCAGGGCTATCACGCTGCCATCAGCACAGCTCTGTGACCCGAGCACTGTGGGAGCTTGGTGGAAATGCTGGATTGAAAAGAGCTATTGCCAGGCCCACGTGCTTCCAGGTGCTGACACGCCTGTCCCTCCCACTGCTGCTGCCCTAAGCATTTCATTATTTGAACTGTTTCTCTTGTTTATGGCCTAGAGGCTTCACCGTTTATTGTGCTAGATGAAGACTGTCCCCAGCTATTCAAAAATAGGGGGGAAAAAATAGCACACATTTCAATTTTCTCCCGGGTTCCTCTTGGCATCTGTACAGATGCTGTCTCCCTGCAGGTATGTGTTAGGGAAAGCCGAGTTTCTCTCGTTTTGGCAGGAACAACCAAGCAAGAGGAGGTGCCTTAGGAGCAGGACTCGGCCCCCACATGGGCTCTCCCAGGGCTGGTGCTCTGCAGAGGATGGCTTTGCAGTGTCACTGGGGCCCTGGGCCCTGCTGTTTGCCCGCAGCCCTCCTCCTGCTGGTGCAACACCAGGTGCCAGCTGCACACCTGTGCACCTGCATGGCTTTCTCTGGTTGCAGGGAGCAGTAGTGGGGTGAGCTGTTCTCAGCCAGAGGACACCAGGCAACCCAGGAGTTCCAGTTTCCTTTTTGCTCTGCCTACTGTTTTTGAACATACTGCATCCAGAGCACACAGAACAAAATCTTCATTCCAGGCAGACAAATACATGACATGTTTCTGGGCTCACTGACAACCTTGACACACTGTAAGTGTAATCATTTATGTTTTGGCATTCTAGAACAAGAATAAAGCAAGTCAGTGACCCCTATTTGACTCCAAATTGTTTTCTACATCGTCAAAACACACAGATTTAGAAAGATAATTATCTCATTACTTCTGGATGACAATCTCAAATTAAACTACCACATCTCTGTGATCTGTCCCTTTGCAGCTGAAATCTCTCCTGACACACGCAACCCAGAGGGTGACAACCAGGAAGGATTGCAGAGGCTCCCCTCTGCAGTCTCCCCTCTGCCCCCCTCCTGGCAGTACAACGCTGGGCAAGGGAGCATGAGGACCCACGTTGTGTGGAGGGGCAGTGGGGCCCACCAGCCTGGCTGCGCTGGAGGGGGGGCTGGTTTCTATGTCACTCCCCATCTTGGGCTACCTGGACTTTTGGAGGCAAGTTCTGTCCTCTCCCTCCACCTCCCTTAGCTCTATGTGCTGGATGCTGCTGGCTCTGAGCTGTTCTGGAGCTGTGGTGCTGCTCAAGGGTGGCAGCTTGCAAGGTGACAGCACCTGAGGTGCTCGGAGAGCCAGGACTGCCTAAGGCACTGCCAGAACAGAGCAGGCTGGAGTGGCCAGAGTGCCCTGGAAAGAACAAGTGCAGCCAGCAAGCAGAGCTCACAGCCACCCAGGCTTGTAGCTGCCTGAGCAGCGCTGATTTAACAACAGGCAACGGGCAATTGGCTGGGTCATGAATAGGGCAAACTGGGTAACAGTGTGAGCCACAGAATCATAGAATTTCCTGGATTGAAATGAACCGTAAAGACCATCTAGATCCACCCCCTGCCATGCTAGCAAGGAAGAGCGGAGGCTGGCAGCTTGGATTTATTTGGGAACCTGACAGAGGTTAACGTCAACGTCATGCTTAAATGCTAGCTGAGGATCTGGTTGTCTTGCACATTCTCTGCCTTTCCCACAGAGAGCTGAGCTGCCTGGTATACGTGGCCCTTCCTTAGCAGATGCAGTGTAACACTGCATACCAAGCCATGCCTCCAGCAACGCTTGCCTGTCCCATCTTGCACTTGCTTTCTGTCATGTAATCCCTCTTCCTTGTGGTTTCCATGGGGGGTCAACACCAAAGAGTGTTTGTTCCATCATCTTCCAATCCATGAGAAAACACCACATGCTCTTGCATGTGCCACCAAGCACGTAACCCGGCCTGCGCACGCTCTCTCCCAGAGAGCCATAGTCTGTAACCTCTGCACTGGTTGCCCTGCATCCCGGGCCCAGCTGGGCACACACATCACACATAAAGTCATGCCCAGACGCCTGCCTTCCCGCCTAACACATGAGCATGCCTTGCTCTCAGTGTCACTCTCAGTCTGCCATCATCTCTACCAAAAAGTGCTGAAATGG
Source organism: Numida meleagris (assembly GCF_002078875.1). Taxonomy (NCBI): domain Eukaryota; kingdom Metazoa; phylum Chordata; class Aves; order Galliformes; family Numididae; genus Numida; species Numida meleagris. Next base: position 17,662,629 of record NC_034416.1, read on the forward strand.
AAGGTGACAACTCACTAATAAAAAAAACCGAGGAGCCCAAGCTCTACACTTGTAGCCTCCAAACACAGTTAAACACCAACAGAAACCTTGCCTGACCCAGAGTTCACGGACATTCTGTGTGATATAGATACACTTTTCTTCATTTTTTCCATCACAGTTATGGAGTAATTTGAAAACAATCCAGGCACATTTTATTCTAGGTAGAAGCCAGCAGCTCCCATTAACGTAAGCAGGTTTGATATGTCTTCCAGGACAAGGCTGGTTTCAGTCTGGGGCTTCTTTCCAGCAGAAAATGTATTATCTTTGTTGCTCTGGATCCACATGGAAGCCAGAATGAGCTAGTCCCCTATATTTATGGTGCTTGATTTAGCCCATACCATTATGTATTAATGCAAGCTGCCTCTTAGCCAAGGCCAAGATTTAAGGTGTTATTGTGTTTTCCTCAGGCCGCTAACTCTTCCCAGAGCATTCTTGCAAGCACTGCACAAATCAGGCGGTTCATCACCTGCAGGCAATGGTGCTCGGGGCTCCCAGGGTTTTTGCCACGTTTCTTTGGGCCCTGTGATTTTTTTGATGTCTGAGGCACCAAGCAGAGGTGCGGGGTACAGCAGAGAGAAACTGAGTAATTCACTGTTGGCCATGCAGCTAGAAGACAACTATTGAAAACCAATGCCATTAACCAGTGGAAATCACTGCCGTGAGACCCAACCAAGGCGAAGAGCTGAGCGAGGCTTTCAGAAGAGGATGAAACATTTCCCCGACTGATGGGCACAACATCAGCTTTGGCTTTGACAGCATTCAAAGCACTGGAAGCTTTGTGCTCCAAAGAAAATATCTGCTTCTAATTTGGGGGGCTGAGGAATCAAAAAGGTGAGCCCAGCCCCTGGGCAGCAGCCTGCTGCTCCTTCACTGCACTCAGATTGCCGGGAACATCAGCACCTACCTGCTGCTCACTGATGGAGAAATAAAATTGTACCTGCCTTTTTTTTTTTTTTCCTTTTTTGCATCCCTTCAGCTTTTGTTTTCTTGCTGTGCTAGCAAATTTTCTGCTTTCTTCCAATCTCCTTTAAACAAACAAACAAACAAACAAACAAACAAACTTGTTTAAGGCAGGGAAATGTCTTTATTAATCCATTAAACAATCTGCTTTTTTTTTTTAACCTGTGAAGCAGTACAGAAATATTCTGCAGGGAAACCCAAGAGAGGATAGGTCAGGTGAAAATCAGTGGGATCTTGGGATCTTGTCCTAGGGCTTGGCCACTGTCCTTAATTAATGAGGATGTGGGAGAGACCATCATTCCCAGGATCACGGTGGGTTTGAGGGACCTGAACGTCAATGAGAAATAAGCTCCACGTTCTCTTCTAGTACCCACTTGTAAATGTGTTTTCTCTATTACAAGCTCTAATTACCAGTTTCAGTTTCGCCAGTTATGTTCCTGATGAGTGAAACAAATGAGAAACTGTCATGTTCCATTACACTATCAGCAATTTAGCTCTGATTAAAATATTCTTTCCTGCAAAACCAGGCTTGCCTTGAACTTGTCACTCCCTTAGCTTTCAAAAATGCAACCGAGAAAGGTCCAAGCACAGATGCCCACAGAGTGCACCTTACAGATTTAGCAAAGATGAGCACAACTCTCATGCCCTAAAACCATCCATTTAAGCAGTTGCTGATCTGCAAATAAAATCCATAATGGCTTTTAAAATGTTGCTCAAATTAGTGCTTAATTATCAGCCCTCCTCTGGGAGGTCAGGTCGCGTGTTTATTTAAATCATTCCTTTTGCAAAGCTTTGAATGGATGGCCTGGCAGCTGGGGCTACTGAGGCCAGGGGACATTTTGATTTGGAAAAGAAAGAGAAAATGAGAAACAAATTGACGAGTGAGAGTTCGGGGCAGGTATAAATGCACCGTGTGAAGTGCCACTGGAAAACTGCAACATGAAACACAGCAGACAGAAAGGGCTGTTTCTCGTGGGATTCCTACAGGCCTCCTCCTTCAGATGGAGCTGCTGCTGTGTGTGCTGCAGCAAAGTCAGACCACGTTGCTTGCTCCTGCCGTCCTCAGCTGGGCTCTTCGCCTCCTGGGTGCACAGCAAAAGGGACTGACTGCATCTGTACAGTTCCAGAGGAGCAAGATCTCAAGCCTCGCTTGGAGAGGAGTGTGTTCGAGCTCCCAGCAGCATCCGTCTGCTTGCCTCTACCATCAATACATATCAGATGTAGTAAAGCAATAGATAAAACATTGCTTCCCCTTTTCAAGGAGAAAGGAGGTGAGCTGGATTTGGAAGATGAAAAAAACTTCTTTCACAAGCTGGCAAAGGGAGCTTGGAGCTGAAATGAGAGCCTGTGATTTTTCCGCACACTGGTGAAAATGGAGAGGAACGAAGTGCAGTAAAGCAGAAGAGAAACAGCCTGCCTTGAAGAGTTTCATCAGGAGAACAGCTCGTGCAGAGCTCTTGTTACCTTTCCAGTAAGAGTCAGTAAGGTTGAAACAACCCATGAAAAGACTTTGAGGTGATTATACAGCATTACAAACAATCTGGAAGACTGAGTGGGCCAAGGAAAAAGACCTCAGATGCTCCTGCATGCCAGGCTCTGGGGAGAGCCCCGCTCTCACCAGGAATGCTGCCCACTCCGTGCCTGAGTGGGGTCTCATAGAATCATGGAATCATAGAATGGCCTGGGTTGAAAAGGACCTCAAAGATCATCGAGTTTCAACCCCCCTGCTGAGTGCAGGGTCGCCAGCCACTAGACCAGGCTGCCCAGAGCCACGTCCAGCCTGGCCTTGAACACCTCCAGGGACGGAGCATCCACAACCTCCCTGGGCAACCTGTTCCAGTGCGTCACCACCCTCTGAGTGAAAAACTTCCTCCTAATTTCTAACCTACATCTCCCCTGTCTCAGTTTAAAACCATTCCCCCTTGTCCTATTGCTGTCTACCCTTGTGAACAATTGTTCCCCCTCCTGTTTATATGCTCCCTTCAATATCAGAAGGCCACAATGAGGTCTCCCCGGAGCCTTCTCTTTTCCAAGCTAAACAAGCCCAGTTCCCTCACCTTTCCTCATAGGAGAGGTGTTCCAGCCCTCTGATCATCTTCGTGGCCTCCTCTGAACTCTTTCCAAGAGCTCCACATCTTTCTTGTACTGAGGGCCCCAGGCCTGGATGCAGTACTGCAGATGGGGCCTCACAAGAGCCGAGTAGAGGGGGACCACCACCTCCCTCTCCCTGCTGGCCACTCCTCTTTTAATGCAGCCCAGAACATAGTTGGCCTTCCAGGTCTGTTGGATCTACAAAGCCCTGAGTTAACCACAGATGCTCTTCACTGAAATGACATTCTTATCTGCTCCAATACGTGGAGTGAAGCTTTAATAGCTGTGGCAGTATTCTGAGAATTAATCATTGGGAAATGATCACCCCGTAACATCTGCCAAGTCCACCTGGAACTATCCATTCATCTCAGTAGATTACTTCTTCAAATCAAAGCACAGCTTGTATTCCTGTTTTATAGAGCCTTTACTCTATATTCATTTAATATAAAACTAAAAAGGTTCCAAGAAGAATCAGTGGAGTTGCATGTTTCATAGCAAAATTTGTGTGACCAAATTTTCTTCAAATTAAACACAGAAAAAAAGTCAAGAGAGTAATCAAAATCATATTTAGTGGACTCTCCAATGATTAACCAGCACGTTCACGGAGCCAAACCTCTATATCACTCTTTTAACTGGTTCATTAGTTTCTCTTGGCATGAATAAATTCTCAAACCTCCAGCTGACCTTGACATTTGAGGGAAGTGATTTCTGACAATACCTTGATTTATATTGGGGAAAACGTATTTGCCAGTGAATACTTTGAAAAATGGATTCAAATATTGTTGCATTTTTTTTCTTCAAACTGGAATTAAAGAGTGAAATCATTGCGATACACGTACAGAGCCTACGGTACTATGAAACTGGAATAGTTATGAGTTAAAAAATATAACGCAAAGAATTCAAATGGATTTGTTTTCTTGCTCTCACTGACTTCTGTATGAAACTTCACACCCAGATGCAGTACTGATTAAGGAGCTCTGAGATTTCATGACAGCAGATTCAGAACTTCTCAAATGTATTAACAGTGTAGTCTGTGCCCGGTGCTCATAATCTCCAGAAGTACAAAATTGGTTCTTTTCCTCATTTGGATGGCAGCTGCTGACATTTAGGGTGCTGTTACAACCAGACCTGCCACTTGAGCTTTATTTTCACCGTGGTAAAATAATTCCCATTAACTGGAAACTCAAATTCAAATGCAGTTTAACGCTTCCATGCTGACCACACTCTTCACGTGCATCTTCTGCAAACGCTCAGCAGGTTGGCTGAGAATGGATACAAGTGAAGCTTGTGCTTGAACTAATGCAGTTCTGCCCTAGATCGAACCCTCAAGAGCATGTGAGGTACCCTTGGGTGTTTAGAAGAATCAGGACCCAAGTCCTACAGATGTTCCTCTTGGCACCATGGTGGTGATGGGTTGATGTTGGACTAGATGATATTAGAGGTCTCTTCCAACCGTAATGGTTCTATGATTCTATCATCATTTCCATGATCTTATACTAGTTATATTACTTTGATAATGTAAAATCATCTTACATTAGTTTCTCATAAATATAAATTGTATTAAAAAGCCAGACCCTTCATTTCAGTTAAGGTTCCTAAGTGACACTAATATGCTACCCTATCTCCTCCTTTTCAAAAATCCAGGTACTTATAAGCAAGAAAATTAATTATTAAAAACATAATAAATCATAGACTGCCAACTTAATAAACATATTAAAAAATAGAAAGCATATTTCATCACAGTAACAATCTAATTACAATTTAAAGGACAAGGTATAGGTGGAGGTGGCATTATTTCTACCTTGATTTTTGTTCTTCCACATCTGCACTACCCATGTGCGGCTGCACTGCCCCGTCCCAGCATGGAAGATGGGGGACTTTTTCTCTCCTGCCTCTAGGAGCTATTGAGAAAACATACCTAAAGCATAGGAAGCAAGAAAGGAGAGTTGGGCAAGCATCCCCCTCAGGAATCCCCCTCACTGACCGTGACAGTGTCCCCACGTGCTGTTGCCCTGACCTTGCAGCAGGATACCTTTCTTTGAACGTTTCTGAAAACTTGAGGCCAAAGATGGATGTACAAGAGCAGTCTGTTTTAGGGCACAGAGCTCCTTCCCCTTTTGAGTTTGTGCTATGTGCTCAAGGGGTGCACATCAGCTTTCCTTATCCATGTGAGATGAAGGGTGGTCTGTCACACAGAGGATTTTCGATGTTGAGATTGTGAGGAGAAGGAAGGGTACTGCAATGGAAAGGCTACCAGGAATTGTTTTGAATGCACTGCCGCCCGTCAGAAAGCTCGTTGGTCTCAAAAATACATTTTAGACCCTTTGAATCAAACCCAGCCGCTAACGAAGCTTTATTTTCTGAGTCATTCCTGTAATTGAACATATGTAAGTTCACCCAGAAAAGCTTTAAAAAATACTACCGGCTGATGTGCTTATTATGTTTAGAATCACAGCATGTCCCGAGTTGGAAGGGACCCACAAGGATCATGGAGCCCAGCCCTGGCCCCACACTGCACCACCCAACCCCAAACCCTGTGGCTGAGAGCGGTGTCCCAGCGCTCCCTGAGCTCTGGCAGCTCTGGGCTGTGCCCATTGCCCTGGGAGCTGCTCCATGCCCACCGCCCTCTGGGGCAGAACATTTTCCTAATGTCCATCCTGACCCACCCCTGTGGCAGATGACTGTTAATTAGATGAGCTTGATGAAGCAGAAATACATGAAAGACCTTTCTGTTTTGAACACACTGTACAAGCTGATGCACTGCGACAACACACTCGTCCTGATGGGCAAACAAAAATATCACTGTGAACTATGATACGAACTATTCCACAACAAACAAACTGTGAGGGTCGCCCTAGCCTATGTGGGAGGAGATTTATGCTTTAACAAGCTACTTAGGGCAGAAGGAGGCTCTCTGGAGGCCAGTTTTGAATCCTCTACCGGGATTCACCCTTACTGGGGAGCACTGATGGACACTGCTACAATTCTAGAGCCAGCTGCCATAAATATGCAAAAATAATCTCTTTTATTTGTTTAATGGTTTTGTTTGTCTCTGAGCCAAGAGCGTTGCCCCTGTTGGTCAGTGGGGCCAAGTGTGGAGGAGCACTGCTGATATCTCTGGGCCAGGCTAATTTCCTGCAAGAGAGAAGGGATCAAGCTGTAGGAAATCTCTCCAGCTCCAAGATTTAGGTGCGTGGAATAGATTTCTTTGACTCTGACATAATAAATTGTACCTTCTCATTGCACTGATGAAGAGGATTTCTTTTTTGAAATTATTGCTGCTGGACAGCTTCATTTTGCTATAACAAATCATTTCACAGCAGATAGGATAAGGAATATCTGCCGGATAATTTCTCTTTCACAGAACTGTTCAGGATAGTTTTGACCAAGAGTTTCCAGTTCAGTGTGATGAAATGTTCAGGCTGAATTTAAACATGAATCATTTTTATATCACACTTAAGCCTTTTGAGGAAGGCACGTGTAAAAGGCTGACCTATGTGCTCACACCTAGCCAGCAGGCACTTAGCAATCCCAGTACTATTCTAGTGGATACAAGAAAAGATATTAAATATCTGGGGTAAATCATGCTTTGCTGACACCCTGACAGCCACCTAGGCTCCATCCCAAGCCCACTTTGGAAAGGAACCTTGGCCATACGCATGTACCAGGGCATGTTTCCCATGTCAGCAACTTATTTTGGAACACTAGGCACACAAAAAAACTCACAGAGAAAGGACACGTCTACATGGACCAAATGGGAAACGTGATTGCTTGCAGAGAGCAGCCAAACTCAACAGCATCCCCTCTTTGTCATCATCTCTTGCGAGCCCTTTTCATACGCAGGTGGAAAATGAGAAAAACAGCCTAGTGCAGCTTTGACAGCACAAAGGCTTATTAAAAATGATGAGAAGGTTACAATGTAAAACACCTTATTAAAAAGAAGGGACAAGTCCTCCCGGGGGCCTGCCGCTGCTCCCGATTCATCAGCACATTTCCTCTTCCTAACGCAAAGCTATCCCAGCACTCCTCAGCAGGAAGCAATGAGCAGTGATGGCAAAGGGTCACTTGATTCATTGCACAGAAGTGGTGAGTGAGTTCCTCACGCCCAGCTTAGCACTGCATGCCACATCAACCGAATGAATCGGAGTAAATTGCAGCCTGACATAGAAAGTGCCTGCGCAGAGAAGCACAGCAGCAGCACAGTGCCAGCAGGGAGGTGACAGGAGGAACAGGAAGGCTGCCATGTCCTGTCCCATGTGCGGTCACAGCACCACGTCCCGTCCCACATCTGGTCACGGCTCCGTGCCATCCCTTACAGCCGCAGCAGCAGCGATGAGAGCATCGATAAAACAGAGGCAGGCTGAAGGAAAACGGCATAAATCTTTTAATATTTCTCTAAGGCCAGGCTATGAGCAGCTTAATTACAGCATCATCTCTAAAACATTCTTTATACGAGTCAAAGCAACCCTGTATGTGTGCTCAGCGGGATGGGAAGCACCCAAAAACAGGCTGATCTCAGGCTGGCTGCTGATCCCTCACATCTTCCCCACATGCTCCCTCCATGCCTGGGATGCCCCTGGCAGTCCCCACGCTTTTCAACACACTTTCCAAAGCCAAGAACATTTCCACTGGAAAACGTTGCCTGGAGGAACACAAAGTGCAGTCCCAGAGTGCACTGTCCTGGGGCTGAATTTCTGCCCAGGCCCTGGGTGGTTCGGTGCCGCAGGAGCAGCCCAGTGCTGCCAGGACGCCCAGCATGCCCCACTGCACCCGGCCCAGGCTATAGATCACAGAGCAGAACTGCTAGCAGCTATCAGGTGCTGCACTTATCAGCTGAACACTGTTCTGACATGCTTTCCAACAGATTAGTCTCCATAAATGTTAATCACTCCAAATGACAATAACGCTAAGTCGGCTTTGAGCTCTGGCTCCATGCTCTGGCTCCATGCTCCGAGTGGAATATTTAAAAGCAGGGCTGGAATGATGCACGCATTTTTGAAAGGCTTTTCGAAAAGGGTGAGTTGCGGTCCCTACCTCAACTTCAAGGTGCTTTTTCCCAGATAGAGAGGTGAGAAGCGTGGAGGGGGTCTTGTCATATAAGTACTGCTAAAACCTGCTGATGTAAATTAACTCAGCAGCAAATCTCTTGGTGCCCAATGGTGCGCCCCAGCAAATGACTTAAGCAAAGTTTTGTCCCTTCTGCTAGACCGAGTCCAGCCACAAGACTCAGTCCTGTCCAAGTGTCTAACACACAGCTCTCATTTAAATAAAGCAGCTCCGTGGCATCGCGTCCCTTCCTGTGCCATTGCAGTATCTTTCTATGTGTTTGAAAAATATAAATACACAAAAGGTTGGAACTGAAGGCCACTCAGGGCTGTTCCAGTGGCTTCTGTCTGGTGTAGCAGAACAATCTCTGCCGCACAGAGCTCCAACAGACCTTTAAGCTGCAGAGCCCAGCAGCCAGAGCTGGCCTTTCTGTCAGGGCACTGCCTGCAGGATCCCACGAGGCTGTGCAAACACTTCCAGCCTATGTGCAGCTGCCAGCAGCAGGATTACTCGCTGTTTGATTACCTTGTGTTCTTGTTTTACCTTGCAGCATTGTTTGAGAGCTAACAGGAACCTCTGGCAGATGGCCAGATCACATTTCTTCAGTGTCCTAAACATGAAATCAGTCTGATTGCCGTGGTGTTCCCTTACTTCAAGCGTAAGTCCAGCCATGGCAAGCATTTCTTTTGCTGCAATTGAGAAAACTTGAAGTTTCCCAATGGCTGCTTTGAGTCTTATCACCTTCTCCCATGTAAAAAATTATACCTGAATGGCTTTTTGGAAAGCACTGTTCTTCTTCGGCATTCACATATACTCACTTTTAAGAGCATCATAGTTTTGTCTTAGGATATTATATTATCTTTTTTAGAGCCTTCAACTCAGTGGAAACAACAGTAACTTCAAGAATATAGAGGCAGTAAATCTGTTAGGATACGACGCTGTTACTGCTGCACAAAACACAGAGCGCCCTCAAGTTAACTGAAGCCATCCTGAAGGCTGGAGGCCCTATTTGCCCCAGCAGAAGAGAGCCCAATTAATCCTTCCCATCTTCCTGGGGACAAATGTCCCCATGCTGCTGCTACCAGTGCTCCCATCGCACCTCCAGGGACACCTGGAACGCAGCCCTCAGCCTCGCAGCACCCGTGAGCTGGGACTGATCTTCCCAAGCATCCCCTGAGCTGCAAAGAGCCCCATTTCCAGAGTGGAGAATAATCTACGGATGGATCATTGGTCACCAAACATCAGGTTCCTCCGAGTCATTTTCACACAACATGCCAATGTAAGCTCATTGCCACAGAGCTCCTAAAGCACCCCGGATGCTGTGAGTCTTGCTTTTCCTTGCACAGACTCGGTTCAAAAGGAACAGCTCACTGGGTAGCAGTTCTGCAAATAGAGCATTTCTTGCTTGAGGATCTATAACATATATAAAGCAATGGGCTAGAAATCTGTTCAATGGAGTTAGAAGCTTAAACTGGAAGATTCAAGGCATTATCAGGGAAAAAAGCTAGTGAGGCAGGCAGGGCAGCAAGAGGAGCAAACTGCTATGGGCCCCGCTCAGTGTCCTGGTGCCCTCCTGCTGGGGTGGGAGCACCTTCTCAGGACTTCCTTGTGGCATGTTGAAGCTCTCGCTGTAGTGTAGCAGGATGTGTGCCTCCTCTGCAGCACGCTGCAGTACAGTAAGCTGAGTGATGACTGCTTATAAAAACACCCTGCCAGTCACTAACCGATGACAGCTGGGATGCTGCAGCAGAGGGAGGACAGACTATCTGCAGGATTTCTGGTCAGTTCAGGCAGGTATCAGACAGCAAAATGAGGTGGCTCCAGCACTGCAGCCCTTCTGGGACAGGCCTCCCAGCTGCATATTTGCTCTTGCAGCAAATACAAAAGCATGGCCTCACATGGATGGCTTGCTGCTTGCCATATTTAACATTTACCATGAAAACACGGTGATGAAAGCAAGGCTTGTGCAATGTAAACCTGTGGCTTTCCTCATCCTGGTCTGCTCTTCTGTTCCTTGTCCTGTTCCTGCCTCCCTCCCTTGCTGGTGTGGCTCATTTGCAGCCTCTCCCTTTCCCCGCAGCGCACCCATGCCCTGCTCGTCACTCACCCGCTGCCAACCTCCACCCCACAGAGCTTACATCATTAATGGCAGCCTTCCTGCTGGAGCATGCTGGCACGTTGTGCTCTCAGCTTTCAGGAGCCGCTGTATTTTGGGTGGAGCAGATCCAAACCAGAGCAGGACTTAAACTCACATCTCCCAGGTCCCAGAGGCACCTGCCAGTGCAGGACAGTGTCACCGTGTCCTGTTCTTCCCCTCACCCTCTCTGCTCTTAGCTTTTGATGGAAAAGCATGTTCTAATGAAATAAGTGTGGTTTTTAGCTTTACCGGAGCTACTCTGTTCTGGCAGGGAGCCTGAGTGTGCACCCCCTCTCAGGCAGCCCTACCCCGTGCCTCTGCTGCCATTACAAGGGCACAGACACAAACCTCAGCTGTCCCCTGCTTGCTCTGTGCTCCCCAGGACTCAAGGAGCTGCTCTGCAGCCCCTGGACCAGCAGTGAAACTCTGAGCAGGAGCTGGCTCCATCCTGCTGGAGGTGGGAGCTCCTCACCTGGCTCAGAAACCCCTCCTGCAGCAGAGCCACGCAGCTGTTTTCTGCTCTCCCACATCCCCAAAGTCTCTCCAGGGGGCAGTTATCAGCCTCAGACTCGCCATCTGCCAACAAACCTTGCTGCTCCAGTGCACAGATGTGCTGATGCCAGTGTAAAACAAACACAAATAAAATCCGATTTGTTTTCTAATTGCCAAACTAACTCGTTTTCAGACTCGGCTGCTGGTTTTCCATAAAATTCAACCTGCCTAGGGGCCAATAATGGGAAAAAAAAAAAAAATCCATCTTCCCAGCTGAACTTGAAGGTTATCAGCGTGTGGAGAGGTCACCTCCTTCAGCTGAAGCTCTGCCAGGCGCTGACAGCTCCAGCGCCAGGGCTGGGTGGGAAAAACTTTTCCAACCACATCACATCTGAGACAGTGAAGATTTTCCATATTCTAGAACACAAGACAGCCGAAAACTTCTGCACACTGAAAATGTCAAGAAGTCTCTCACTGTCTGAGCCTGATTCATTCCAATTGAAGCCCTGAAAAATGACAGAACTCTTTGATTTTGACCTTGGAAGTGTTCTACGAGACAGAAATATTGCCAAGGAAGCACTGTTCTTTTTACTTCCATGATTTCAAAAACTTTTTAATTTGAAAAGTTGTCATTTCCTCCACGCACTGTCTTGGTTTTGACAAACTTGGCATTTCCCAGCGCTCCATTTTTTTTCTAAATTTCTTTATCATTCAAATGATAATAATCCAAATAGCTCACACGCTTTATTTTTAGTTTGCAGAGATTAAACATCCTTCACATTAATGGATCTTCTAATGTTTTCCTTCGCTTCATTCATTTTCCTCACTGAGTGAATAGCAGACCACTCAGAAATCAACACAGCTTGTTAGAAAAAAGACAAAATGCCTATTAAATTATCAAGTGCATTTCTCATCTGAGCGCAGCTATCATTCTCTGAAAGGAAAACTATAGCTTAATTGACTTCCCAGCAAAAGCAATGTTTAGACAGATGGCAGTAGGAAACATCCGACTGCGGCGTTCCCTCAGTTGCCATTTGTAAGTGACGGGGACGCATTGGAAACGTTGAGTGGGCACGAGCAGGTGCTGCCCATTCGCTTTGGGCTGCAGCAGGGACGGCCGTGCCCGCCAGGCTGGTGCCAGGGGAGGCGGCTGGTGGCACGCACTGCTGGCCCCTGCACAGCCATTTTCGGGCAGCCCACCTGCAGCTCGCTGATGTTGTCCCACCTGCAAGCCCCGTGGAGGCTTCGTGCCCCTGACTGCAGCACGGTGCTGGGCAAAGAGCAGCCACTGCGGCCGCAAAGGGGACGTGCCCACAGCCAGGGCTCTGCCTGCAGACGCTCACTGAACTTCTTCAGGAAAAACACTGAAAAAAATGAGTCTTCTGCTCAGCTGTGTGAGAAATGATTTCAAAGGGCATGAGCTGGCACGGAGTGGGTGCAGAGCAGGCAGGCTGCATCTCAGCCAGCGGAGCATCCTCTGTGTCTGGCTCAGAGCAGGAGCACCGCTGCGGACACCAGCTCAGGAACCCCAGGTGCCCTGTGAGGAACCTGAGTTCCTCTCTGCTGCTGCACGGAGCCAGCCAGAGGCACTGCCCTGCAAAGGATGAGTGCTGTGATCATCTACAAGCTAAAGATGCTGCAGAGGTAAATTAAGCTTTAAGACAGGAAAAATGGAAATGAAATCCTTCTACCGAGTTTTCCAAGTTCAAACCTTCTGTTCATAAAACAAATATCAGTACTCTTGTTATTAGCGGACTGTTGTGGAAGCAATGCCCATTTGCTTCAATTCTTTTTATGCTTAATTTTCATTTTATGTTTTATACGTAGACAAAGCTTGGCTTATGCATTCAAACTGCACAACAAGAATAAACAAGAATAAATCCTGACTAATTTTAGGCTTGTGAGCTTTGGAAAAGCACAGATATTGGTGATCATCTCCAGGGGAGCTCGGTGGAAAGGGCCTGGGGGCTGACTCCAGAACTCTTCCTGCCCGACCCACTTCACAGCAGTTTTGGCTGCTCTGGGGAAGTCTGCCCTGATAAAAGCCCCATCGGGCTCTGCAGGAAAAGGCTTGGTGTAGCTGGGTCTGCAAGATGAGGGCCCAGGGTCTTCTGCAGGAATGAGGGCAAGCCAAGCGCTGTGGCTGGAACTTGTGGGAGGATGCTGAGCAGCGTTTGGTGCAGGTTTAGGAATGGTGGGAACAGGGCAGGGCTTGCTTTGACCCCAGCATTTCTATTGCAGTGCAGTGAGATGGCAGAACGAGATTTTCTTGTGCCGGCACGAGCTCTTCGAATAAGAAGAATGTACCCACACAGGGGACAGTGCTATACGTTTTTAAGATGCTGCTGATTACCAGGGAAAGGAGGGGCTTTATGTGGAGCCATCTCATTGATTTTAGAGGGGAGTGCTGAGCAGGGCTCCCTCACCAGCAGCTGCTGAGCAGGTAAGGTGGCTGCTAGGCTGTCCCCACGCAGCCCCTCACTAACAGCAGAGCCACCAAGCAGCGTGTGGGCACTGCCTCCTTGCTGCTTCAGTCAATAAACCCCACTGGGCGAAACTGCCGGGATGTTTATTACCAATAATATTTGACAGAGTGAAATTAGCACGTAGATGCTCCTACAGTGGTTAATGAGGTCTGAAATGTATTGCTGTAAATCATCAGCAACAGCCATCTAGTGACAGACACACGAAAAGAGAGCAGGTGATTAAAACACACCCGCATCACTGCAGTGACAACAGCTCAGCGTCGCAGCATGCCTTCACACAGCACACCGGTGGGGCAGATGAGGGAACAAACTGTTCCACACCCTGCACGTTTTCCTTGCAAGCAGACCTGCTGGGAAGCTTCAGCGAAACTGAGCCTTCCACCACATCCAAATGCTGCGTTATGGGTCCTTGAATCACTGCCAGATAAATAAGGTCTGGTTATCATGGAGTCATTTGAGTTGGAAATGACACTTAAAGGCCATCTGGTCCAACTCCCTGCACCAAACAGGGACACCCACAGCCCCATCAGGTGCTCAGAGCCCACCCAGCCTGACCTTGTGTGTCTCCAGGGTTGGGCATCACCACCTCTCTGGGCAACCTGTGCCAGTGCCTCACCACTCTTAGTGTAAAAAACTTCCTTCCAGGTTCTCCTGGGCCCACTGCTCAGCCTGGCTGGGTCGCTGTGGATGGCATCCCGTCCCCGGGCATATCGACCGCACCACACAGCTTGGTGTCATCTGCAATCTTGCTCATCCATGAACTTGTTGTCCCTTCCTCTGACAAAGCAACACACAGTTACAGCCACCACTGTTAGAGTGGCCTAGAGCTGGATTTAGCATCCAGTCCGTGAGTGTTTCCGGCCCAGACTGGGCAAACACAGAGGTTGTATTGTTACACAAAGTGCCCCGCTTTGGTATCAGTGGAAAAAAAACAAACAAAATCTAGGCTCAGTCTAAAATTGTTGAACAATTATGACAAACGCTTCATTAGCTTGCAGTATTTACTGTCGAACAGAATTCCTCCCTCTCATGATTCAGGAGGCAACCAGGCTTTCCAAACACGAATCTATTTTTACCCAAGGCCTATAGTAAAACATAGCAGGCGTGAATAAATGACTTTAGTACAGCAATTTACACCTACTGCCCACTGTTCTTTATTTAGCACGTAAATCTGCTTGGAAGAAGAGCACAGGAGGCGGGAGGTGAGTGCAGGGGAGACCCCACAAAACCTCTCCATGCAGACGGATCACGGCTGCTAATGCATCTCTGCAAACAGCCCTCCCAGCACTGGGGCTCACTTTATGGGCACACACACCTCCTGCTTTACTACCCAATTCACAGCCCGCTGCAGCGCTGGGGAGAAGTGCCAGGCCTCTATTTATGAACACAGACATCACTGTGTGCTGTATCCGCCTGCTCTCTGCAGCCTTCTCCTCCCAGAAAGCACTGCAATCTCCTGATGGAGAGTCAATAAGCACCTCCTGACCCGTCGTCTTCTCCCTTGTACAAGCATTTGCTGGAGAAGCAGAATACCAGAATACTCCTCCCTGAAAGCTGGGTGTATATTGTGAGCAATTGATATATGGCCAAGTGCGGTGTGAAAGTGATGGCTCTAAGCCTTTTCTTTTTTGCTGCATGGCCACTTCGCAGTATCACAGTCAGTGCTTTAAATTATCCTACGATGGAGTTTTAAAATATAAATGTGTATTTAAGCTTCTTTTTTTTTCAGACTATCTCCCACATTCCTGTGGTTTTGGCTTCCATTTCACAATGCTCTTTTGATTTTACCACCTATGCAAATTTACTGCTAATCATCCAGCTCACCTCTGTCGTTCCCACGTTTACGTCTGTGCTTCATCAGTGCTCATCTTACACCAGCAAACAAGTGAAAGCCAGACTTTTCCTATAGAAGGAAACTAAAGGTTGTGACAAATGCTAAGCCACCAGTGAGGAGCAGGCCCCCAGGTGCTGGGAGAGCTGCTGTCCATCCATTTTGAGCACTGTAACGCAGCCAGGGGACCACTGAACGCAGAGGGAATCGGCATGGGGAGAGTTTGAGAAAGGAAGGCTGTGTTCTGAGAGGTTCCTTTTGATAAAACGTGCCCCTCAAAGACTTCTGCACCACATAAAGAATCCAGGACAAGTCTGGACTCCAAATATTAGAGGCACTGTCAGCAGGGGCAGGAAACCTCTGTGAGACAGCTGGGCATTAGTTCTCAATATGAGGCACGGAGCAAAGAGCACAACCTAAATTTACGTTTCTCTTATGTCTAGATCTCCAACTGCCTTGCAATGCACAAACAATAGATTCTGCTCAGCTGCCTGCTCTGCTGATGGAACCTCATTGCTTCTAATGTATAAAGTGCACTGTTGGCTCTCCTGCTGCAGCCTTTGCTCTTTATAGAAGCAGTAACGCAGCGCAGGATTGACCTGCCAGCCTTTTCTGCAAGCCTCTTAATGCAAGTAACCCACACCTTGCAGTCATCCTGTAAAAAAGATCAAGTTTGCAAACATATGTAGAACTTCAAAACATTTCCACTTCTGGTAGTCTATGAATACAATGTGCTTCTAAGTCGGTCTTGTCATAGAAAGCAGACATACTGTGCAAAGAAGTGGCAGCCAGCCCCATTTATTTTTAGAGAACTAAAAGTGGAACATATTTCTTGATGTAAGGCTTGGAGGGAACGTTCAGCTTGAAACCACATCACAGTGTGCACAGTAAGGGCGCTCCCCACCCCGATGAGCACCGCTCTGCACAAGCCCCCATCGGCACGGGGACGCCCGGTGCACGAGTGCACAGCCCTGCTGGGTTCCTCTGGGATGCTGCTGGTGCAAACCACCTCTGTGTGCCGGCGGCCACCCGCCTGCTGACGAGCAACTGGTGTCCTCGCTCCTTGCAGCCTGCATGGCTCAGTTCTTCCTGCAGCCTTCCTGCTCCTGCTGGGAGCACACCCCACAACTGAGTGCCGCCGCTCCGCCAAAGCCACACGGGGAGGTGCGTGACACCAGAAGGGCCTCCACACCACAGCATCCTTGGTGCGACATTGACTGCCTCTGCGAGGAGTAGAAAGCAATTACTGGAGGCACGCTGATGGCAGAGCAGAGTGGAATGTGTAAGGAGCATTAGAAGCTTATCAGGGAGCTCGGCTGTGTGACTTGTTTTCAAATTTCCTCCAACTGTCATGCATCAAAAAAAAAAAAAAAAAAAAAAGAACACAAATAAACAGGGAGAAAGATATTGAAAAGCTCATCTCAGTCCACAGTAAAATGAAGCGATACAATGGAAGATTAATTTCAGCTCAGAGCGTGCTGAGCGATGACACGGATACTCCTTGCGAAAGATGCAAAAGGCATCGTGCCCCAAACAATGGAGTGTGATTATGAGCTTAATGGGTTGTTTAACTTGATGAAGCTCCAGTTTCTAAATAGAAACTGTGCTTTAAATATTTAATCATATTTTGAACAATCTCCCATTTTTTTCTTGGCTAAAAACAGACACAAAAACCTGCATTTTTCTTTAGGCTGCCAAAAGCCTTGATACAGAAAATAAGCAGAAGGTGGAAGATGTAACAGACTGGAACCTGCCTGGTGCCTTTAGTCAAAGCAGCGATGCCCTGGTGTGCATCCCAGCCCGCTGTAAGCCACACGCTGACAAAGGGTGGGGTTGGACGACACTGTTTGACTTTGGTTTGTTCAGCAAAGGTGCACACAAGGGGTGTTTCCTACCCATCCCCACAGCCCCAAAGCCCTGCAGAAAGCACCAATGCGGCCCCAAGGAGCACCCTGTCCTCCCAGACACCCCAGGACCAGTGCCTTGCAGCGTGCCCTGCCGCGAGCAGCAGCTTGGAGAGGAGGAGGCAGCTTTGTGATGGATGTTCTACGTCCTGGTGTCATGCAGCAAGCCAGCATCCCTGGCACGTGCTCCCGAGGAGCGAGGATGGGAGCAGCCCCCCTGGCAGGCGCGGGAGCATTCGGCTCTTTGCAGAGCTGGGTCCTTGGCGGCTGGGAACAAATTAACATTCGAGGGAGTCTGTTTGGATAACAGAAAATGCAAAAACTTTGCATGGCAAGCGATCCCATTCCGAGCAGCATGATAGGTCTGGCAGGCATCCAACTGGCACAGCAGCGCGGAGCACCACTGAGCTAGCGATGTGTAAAGGGCACTTCCTGACAATTTCCGCCTCAAAAACTGTCTTGTGAAACATTCCAGCTTTGGTTGTATCCATACATCACCCAAATCAGCTGCTTGTAATTCGGTGCAGACAGCAGTCCCAGGCTGTCACTAAGCCCAGCACCTCTGTCACCTGCCAGCAGGACAGTGTGGCAGTTCTCAGTTTGCTGCGTTCCCTTCTGTGTGGAGCAGATGGCTGTCAAAGCAGACACAGATCTTCTCTAAGTTACTGTTCTGCACCCTTTGTTGTTTTGGTCCTCAGAAGCTCCCCACGTTTGGAGCTAAAATCCCACTGCATTCCCATCCATAGCTTAACCTTTCCTTAGCTTCCTTTCCTGGCTGTCAGAGATGTGCCAGAGATGCTTCATTCTGTCACAGAGCATCAGAGCCAAGTGATGGGTGATTCATGGCCCATTTTGACCTTTTTGTAGGGAGCTGGTGGGACAACACCTCTCCCACATCGACATTTATGGGCACAAAGGGATGACTCCAGATCACACCTCTCTCCAAAGTGCCTTTCTTGGAGCCCACCTCCTTCCTCAGATGCCAGAGCAGTGCCTGCCTGCCTGCTGGGCAATGGGCAGTGATGCTCAGAGCCCTGTGCAGGTTGGACTTGCCCCTTGTTAAGGATTACTACTTCCAGTTTCCAGGTTTATGTGGTGAAAGGGATTTGAACAAACCCAGCACTGATAGCTGTAAAAGCGATACGGACTGCAGCCCCACAGGAACCCACTGCCATTTATGGGAATGAGAAATATCCAGGCCAAGGATCTCAAAGGAACTCAGTGCATGTTCTTCTATGGGCCAGGTGGCACTCTCTGTACTCAGCACATTGATATTAGTGAGGATTCTTGCAGAATAAAATCCCTCAGCAACATGAGCAAGGGGGACAAAAGCTGCCTCCCATTTATTTTGGCACTGTTCATCCCACTGGGATCATCTTTTCTACTTCTGATCTCACTACTTATGTCCTGCAACCCGCTATCTTCTCTTGGCTTCCAGCTATCCCGACAACAGCCAATTTGCCAAATTAAAAATGAAATGTAAAGAACAAATAAATCGAAACTAACAACTAACAATCCAAACCACAGAAAAAGTGTAATGAAGAAACTACACTCAAATAAGCAGCTTGTGCAGATAGCAGAAATTGTGAGAGAATAAGAATAGGAGCAATAAAAGGAAAAGATCCCTTGATAACTGAGGGAGGGCAGTGGAACAGCACCCGCCCAGCCCTGTGCCTCCATGTCCCTGGCCTCCCTGCAGCCTCCCGGCACATCGGGATAATGATGCTCGCTGCTGCCCACAGCTCAGCTCAAGCTTGCCTTGTGGCTTTCCCTCATCACCTGGAGAAATCAATGACACTTGAGTTTTATTAAAGGCATCCGGTTTTGCATGTCATTGTAGGCTCAGGCCCTGAGACATTCTGGCCCCCACAGACCCCAAGGCTGTAGCTCTTCGTGCAGCAGCACCACCACGTGCTGTGCTCGTCCTTCCAGCAGCTGGCTTTGCAGGGCTCAGACCCCCGCAGGACACAGACTCAGCCCATGCTGCAGCTTCTGCACACTGGTGGGGACTGCTTCACCAAACAGACAGACAGACAGACAGACAGACAGCAGTGGAGCAGAGCAGTGGGACCTGCCGGCCTCTCACTCCTCCCGTCTGCAGACCCAGCAGCAGCAGCCTCCATGTGAGCAGCTCCCTTCCGGACCAAAACAAACCCAGCATATGCCAACACAACGAATATTTCACCTCATTACTTTCTTGGCTTTGTTTAAAAACAAACAAAAAAGATAAAACGTCGAACCACCTTACTGAGCCCTCCTGACCCTGTATAATGAGAACACGATGAGAACTGATCAGAAGGATTTGTTTTTGGAGACACTCGAGCTCACAAGCGAAGTTTGCTGGGAGAACTCACTGGGGGGTGGATGTAGGGCACAGAGGAGTGGGGACACACAGGGGTGGCACTGAAGGGACACGCAGACCTGCTGGCAAGGCACCCTGTGCAGAATCCCCCCGCCGGGCTCTGGAGAGGAGGTGTGGGGCTGCACAGCCCGGTCCAGCACCGCCTCCTGGAGCTGCAGCCCCTCCTGGGAGTGCGTTCCGAGCTTGTTTAGCTAAGCGCATCAAAGTGAAAAGCAGACAAAAGTGTCAAGAAAAGAAAGACAAAATTAGCTGGGATAAAACCTCTCTGATCAGGGTGGTGTTATAAATACTAAAAATAATCACACAGTCCACCCAAAGCATATTTTCAAAGGAAAGCGGTGAGGCTTTGATGCCTTTGGAGTCCAAGGACTCCAGCTTTTTTCTTAAACTCCTTCCATTGTGTTTCATGTTCTCTCAGGAGAAAACACAAGCGCCAGAAAAGCACCCTTATCCTGAAGTGTGCTGCAGCTCAAGAGGTGGCTTCGCTCCACTCGGAGATAAGAAGCGCTCTGCTTTTCAAGAGGTCAAGGCAAACAAAAATTAGCAATCAAGGGAATCAGAACGCCCAAAGCTTCTTTGCTTGCTACCCGTCAGTGCTGCATGAGTTCTATCAACCCCCCAACAAACAAACCAAACCTCAACCACAGCATCGCAGCCGTGTTTGGGCACTGCCACTGCCTCCTCTGGCTGCAAGGACTGCCAGTGCTGAGGTGTGACACTTTGCCCATGGGCAACGTCCCACCGCCCTGCACACACAGCCCGGGACAGCAACCGTTCTGCATCAGCATTGAATGAACAAGAACACACGAAAACTATAACCACAATTAGCTGCTGTGGTAATTTCACATTTTCTTTCACTAAGTGAATGAAAAATAAAGTGACCGCAATTACTCGAGGTATTTACACGGAGCCTCACAGCTCTCCCACAATTACTTGATGCCGTGATGCTGTGCTTCCATCCAACTGCAGCCCTGGGGCATTTTACAGGGAAACAGAGAGAGATGGTTTTGCCTAAGACAGGAGTTGAAGATGGCCATTTTGGAGGTGGGCTGTGGGCTCTGATGTTGCCTTCCCAGCATCAATGAGCTGCCATCAGGGTCTCAGCTGGTACCAGTCTGACCAACAGCAGTACTTAAGCTGCAGCTTCACTGGTAACGTGAAGTCAGGTCTTGTCCCACTGAAAAATTCCAGTGAAGGTTCTCCTGTGCTGCTGTGGTATCTGCACCTGGTCCACACGCTGGGGTGAACCTCCACCCAACCAGTAAGTTTCTGCTGACTGTGCCCGGGCCCGGACTCTGGAGAACCCCTGGCACCAGGTTTCCTTTGGCTGGAGCTGCCTCAAAGCAACACCTCCATAGGGCCCAGTGCAAGAACATATCACTCAGAGAAAAATTGGACTTGATGATCCCCAGACTTCCCTTACCAGCCCCCACAATTCCTTGAAAATGCCCAGGCCTTATTTTAGCTTGCAGGGTATCTCACAGATCTATACAGCATCCCTAAACAGTCTCCTATATGTTTCAACCCGCGGCTTTAAAATGTGACCTGCATCCAGACCCTTGCTTCTGCCTCCCACCGTGGGCTTTGCCTCATCATCCCCACCAGATCCAAGCAGAACCCCAGTTCCTGCGGCGGCTGGAGCTCACCAGAAAGCAGCCCTGCTCTGCTGGCACAGGCACGGTGCCTGCAGGCAGCTGCTGCCCCGGGAGCCCCCAGATGCCCTTGCCACATGCCACCTCTCCTCTCCTCGAGCACCGTGGTAGCAATGAGGAGGCCTCCACACGACTGCCCTGCGGTGAAGCCCAGCAACCCAATGGTGTGGGGCTGTGGGAACAGCAGACAGGCAGCATATTGAGGCTGTTAGCAAGTCAGGCAACCACAAACAGCAACTGCTATGAATTAGATGGAAATGCAATAAAATCCAAAACAAGAAAATGTGCAGATCGACATGAACTCTGTCGCTTTGCTGAATTAAAGTGTGTTTAGCAACAGGGCTTGTTTTAAACGGGAAAGCAATAGACTTTTCTATACAGCATTGCTGAGATCTGGACACCTGGGAAGTGACAGCGAAAATGAAAGAGAACTTCTAGAGGTCGTTGTTCCCTTTCATTCAAAGAAAGATCTGTGTTTTAAGAAAAAATGAAGCTTTAATCAAAGTTCTTAGGTTTGTCAAATGCGGGAGAAATGACAACGGCTTGTTGGCTGCTGGTTCATGCTGAGCCAACCATGGGAACATTCTTCTGGTTGATTAAATTTGCATTGCTAATCGAGGGGAAGCCATATGCCTCGCACACCTGTAGAACACAGCTCGGGGCTTTCAAAGGTTATTAGCACACCGTCGCTTTCTGGCGAGAAAGAGCTTTTTCAGCACGGGCACGAGGAGCTCCTGGGGCACAGAGGGGATGCACGGGTCCTCAGCTCTGCTCCCTGCTCCTCCCTGAGTCCCAGCAGCGCCGCGTCTGCCAGAGCAGTGGGAAGCCTCACGGCAAACATAAAGCGCATGCAAAATTATGGAGTGCTTTCTAGAGATCGTGTAAGCACTGCTCTGTCTGGCTTCAGCTGAATTTGAAATGGGTTGGATAAAAAAGTAGGGGTTTGTTTTTCCTGTTGCCTACCTGAGAATTCTGTCAACACGAGAGATTCCTGAAATTACTGCTTTCTCCTTCAGGTTATATTCCAAAAATTAAACAGACTTCTGCCACTCCCCTTAAGACTTTGCAGGGGGATTTTATCCTGACTAAAGCATTAAAAATTAATGCCAGGCAGACAATCCCCTTTGGATTCCACAGACTGCAGCTACCACCCGTCTCCTCCAGGTATTCCAGTCAACATTATCTGTAATTAACATTACCCATCTCAGCCACCACCTTTTCCCAGGGAGCTCTCAGCAGCACAGGGCCAGCCCAGCCCCTCCAGAACGCGGGCTGCACCCCGCAGGGAGCCCTGCCCTCCTCCTGCTGCGCAGCTCCGTTTGCAGTGGAGCACACTCAGTGTGCTCAGAGCCTGGAAGAGCTGAAGCCCACGCTTAGGGATCAGCTCTCAGTATTCCCTCCCCTCCCTGTACTATCCTGGCTCAGAAACACCGCTTGCTTTTTCCATCTGAAAGCTGTTGTCTCTACGAGGATGAAGGCCTTCAGGAAGCTCAGCGCTGCGTGCGGGACACGTGGGTGACGAGGAGGGTGTTTGGTCTCAAGATGGGAAACCTCAGCAAGGAAATTCCACCAAATCCATGAGACGTGCCATCCTGGGCAAGCACTGTTCCTCAGCTCACCGATAACCTCCGGCACAGCCTCGCTGTTTGAGGATGGCAATTCCTCTGGATTCCCAAAACCTTACAGGGTGTGCTGACAACAGGTGGACAACAGGGTGGCCGGGAGCCAGCAGAGTGCCCTGCTGGCCAAGGAGACCAATGGGGCCGTGCCATGAGCCCAAGGACATGCACGCAGATCTCCACTCTCTGTCCTCTAAACAGGGAAGGACCTTGAAAGCTGCTTAATTTATAGACAAGAAACCCAAAGTTTCCTAAAAGAGCACATCAATAAATTAGCAGCAGTTTTTGCTGCCTTGTCAAGGATTAGCAGTTTTAATCCACTTCAAGCATGAACTGGGAATTAGAAAATAGCGCTGAGATATTAATAACAACTAGTTCACTATGTGCCCTTAATTTGCTTAAATTTAAAGGGCTGGCAGGAATTTTTATGCAGAGTGGAAAAGACGCTGAGTAGACAGAATAAAACTGCTGTGGTGGTGCAGCATACCTGAAGTGCTGGGCTACAGAGCTCTGTTCTCCAGAAGGGAGAACTTGTATTGTCTGCATGTACTGTTAATGCAGCACGTGTCTGCACGTCTTACGGGATGCACAGTGGTGAAGAAGTGAAGTCCTATACATAAATCAGTGTAGAGGCAGGGAGGCTGTTCCAGGACTAAGAAACTGGCCTTGGTTTCTATCACTGAGGCTCATGTCTCTCCTCTGCAGCCCAACATGCTGACAGAGCCCCGTGGGCTCCCTGCAGCCCATGCAGCGCTCCAGCAGATCTGTAGCCCACTCCAGGGGCTGCTGCAAGGACAAGTGCTTCCCAGACGTGGAAAAAGCCAGCTATGAGTTTTGAAAAAAAAAGATAAAAGTCTTTATCTCATGTACAATATTTTTTTTTTCATGGAAACACGGCTACAGGGCAATGCTCAAATGCAGGAGGTGAGCTGTCTCCTAACTTCAGCTGCCTTTTGCCTCACCATCTGGGTTCTCCACACCAGCCCAGGTGGAAGCTCATAACATGTTCTTCTCCCAGCTATGTCAGGAGTCCCCTTTGCCTTCCCTTCAAAATCCATATACAATTTCCAATTAGATTTCTACCCAGTGCTAGACAGCCCCAGTATGAATGAGGAGCTGCTCGACATGTGCATGTAATGAAGTCACCAGGCCACTCTCTGGATGTGCCACCTCATACATACTCTATGCCATCTTAGATGGACCTATCAACACGCACATGGACTGGGAATAAGCTCTGAGCCTGTACTAACTCACACTTGGTCTGCAGGTGAATGGCAAATAACGTAAGGCCAAGACTGGAGATCTGCCAGAGGGTTTTGCTAAGTCTCTGCTGGTGATGGTTGCTGTGTGCACAGGGATCTCCAGACAAAGAGCAGTGGAAGGGATTGGGATAAAGTAGGCCAGAGGTACTGAAGGGCTTTTCAACTGATTGGCAGCGCTGCAAGGAGAGGATGAACATACCTCAAGTGGAGTGGAGAACGCCCACTGCACCTGCCCCCTGCACAGCCCATGTATCACCAATTTAATGGGTGTTAATGGGCTGGCACCTCCAAAGCGATTCAGCCAGCGCAGATGTTTGCACCTTGACAAACCACTTTGATCTCTTACACTGCTAATTATTTTTAATTCAGAAAACGTCAAATGAATTGTTTGAAATGTGCTGTACAAAGGACCGTGGTATTGTTGATTACCTCCCCTAAACTTTTGCAAAACAACAAGCAAAAGTTTGTTCCGGTCACGCTAAAAGGAGATGCAATTAATACAAACTGAGCTGTAAGCTGAGCTCCCTTTTCTCCTCCCAGATAACAGTAGATGTCATTAGGATAAGTAGTGCAGAGAAGTTGAAACGCAACCACAGTATTACAGTGATCAGTCACAGTACCTTGAGATAAACTCACTGAACACCCACACCGTGACCTGTGCTGTAACGCAGCAAAAGGCACCAGACCCCAGGACAGCTTGTGGGACCAAAGCAGGGAGAGCAGGGACTGCCCCGTGCTTACAGCCTCTCCTGACCCGCTCACAGCTGGATGTGTGGCATGCAGAGCACTCTGGGCAAGCTCTCCTATGGTAATGTTTTACCCCTGGAGATGTCCCTCTCAGAGCACTGCATACGGGTCATGCTGGGCTTGCTGGAGCCACTGTGAGAATGTGCAGCTGATAAGAGAGGCAGGTACGGAGGGGTGCTTGCTGCTCTCACCATGGGGAAGCACGTTCTGGACATGCGCTTCCTTGGGTAAGAAATGCTGGCCAAAGCCCACCACTCCATAGAGCTGGAAAGCTGAGTGGGAGCAGAGTCTCATGTCATTGCTGAGAGCAACACAGCAGTGAGGCTGCCCCTCACCGGGCTCACGGGAGAGCTCCCATGACACATCTTTGCTGTGCAGTGAGACAAGTGAGTGCCTCCAGTGCTCCATCAGCAGCTCCAGCTGTTGGCTGTGAGATGAGCTCCCACCATGGGCTGTGCAGGACTGCTGACTTCATCCCAACAGCCACCAAATGGAAAAGTACTTCTAGAAGGAAGAGGAGACAGGCAGTTTTCTTCCCTAGCAGATCACATTCCAATTATTTTTTCCAGGAAACAAATTACTATCAAGGAGAACTTCTATGATAATGAAGAATTTTTTCCCACTAGAATTAAAGCTACTTAGAACCAACTTCCCCACACTTGTTTGGCCTGGATAATCTGGCCCAAGACAAAAGAAATCACAAACCTCTTCAGAAGTATGGAGAGAAAACATTTAAGACTACATTTCTCTTGGCCTTATTTTGGAATAGGTCGTGACAAAGTGAAAACTGATGTTCCGAAATGGAGTTATATGGCTTCATCACCCCTAACTACAAAATAGCTGTAAACAATTGATTTAAATGAAGCACATCTTGACCAAACAAGTGCCAGGGGGATGCATTTCCTTCCCTCCTTCCTAACAGGCCAACTCAGCTTTCTGCGCTTCCAGTTGTTGACATTATCCCAGCAGTAATCACGTTGCTGTCTCGCCAGGGAGGATTGATGCCTATCTGTGCTGACAGACATGCTGATGCCTCTTTGCTTGGGTTTCCAAGGTTATGGTTTGACAGTCAATTAAAAAGTTTTCTCTTCCCTGACAAACTGTTGGGCTCCGGTAACTTTTTACCCCTCTTGCCATCTCATAAAACACCTTTGTGTTCTCCTGCAGATCACAAGCATTTTATGAGCTGCCTGTTAGAGCCGCCTCTCAGATGACTTTGTCCACGTCCCTTCGTAAGGCAGGAAGGGTGGGTGGCATCTGCATCTGGGACCCCCTGTGTGTCCTGCAGAGGTGACAGAGGAACAAACCTCACAGCCGCAGCTCCTTGCTGCCTGCACGGACTGGTGGAGTCTGTCCAGGAGCACTGCCCTCACCCCTTCACCCTGGGCACTGCTGCTCAAAGCGGAGCCGATTGCCACCATAGTTCAGCTCGAGAGAGCAAAGCTGGACACCACAGATGTCAAAGTTGCACGTTCCCAGCTTCATTCTTCTACCTGTAGATGGCATGGATATACCTTGCTATCTCCAGCTGCTCTCCACCTCAGCTCACTGTCTTAGTGAGCAGCATTCTGGAGACCAGCAATTTTAGATGAGAAGCAGGTGAAATTAGCTCTCAGCAGATGATACAAAACATCTATATAGAGAATTTATTGAAACATCAAAGGTTTTTTAGTCTCGAAAGTACTATTCAAGTGAGAGCCAACTGTAGAGAGTGCTGCACTTTGATTTCCGATGAAGTCTTTGTGCAGTGAAGATTTCCCATGGCAGTTGGGGTTGCCCATAGAATGAAAAATATATATATCCAACAAAATCCAGAGAAGTAAGCAATCAGGAGGAAGCAGCTTCACGGACACTCAAGCTGTGAGGTGTAGGACTAAGCACAGAACTCCTCTGAGACATCTCCCAGCAAACAGTGCTGCTGAGACAAGATGTAGGAGGATGTTCCTATGAGGAGCAGCCCACCTGGCTACATTTCTGTTATCTTTGGGTTGGTTATGCAGAAAGCATTAAATCTCCTAAAGTGCAGCGCAGTAGTTAGTCAAAATGACAGGGAAATACAAAAACCTTAGCAAACGTGACTGCAAGGAGAAGGTATCTGAGCCTTTTTATAACTCCAGGCAAACATCCTCCGTCATTTTAACCAGCTAAATACCTCGGCAGATCAGATCCATAGCATCTTTACGTAGATGCTCTTGAGATGTTTATCCGTAACCTTAACTACGAAACACTTTGATTTTTTCCAAAACCCTGCATTAAAATGGGAGATATACTCTATGCAGAAAGCAAATCTCATTACAGAACTGCCTTAATATCTTCAGACGGGGATCCCTCTAAAAGCGACTCTGTGTCTGTAGGAAGCCGGAGGTTAGCTGCAAAGCCCTGCTTGTTGTCTTGCCTCGCCTCTACAGAAAAATAACCATGACATAAATCCGGGGCACTTCATTAATCTGCAGCGTTCAGAAACCACAAAATCTTCTGACACGGTACCATTAGCACCTACTTGCAGTGCACCAAATTGAGCGTGTAGGCAGGAGTGTGGAGAAGTACCATCAAAACAACTCCTGCATGCACACAGCTAGGCACTGCTTCAAGACACAACAGAACTCCTGGGAACTCTCAGCTGTTTCAGTGAGACACCAGCATTCTGCACTAAACTCGGAGCCCCAGTCAGCTCCAGGTCTCCTCTGCTGCTTGGATGAGAGCCTCACCTGGGAGTAATCATTATTTGTGAGCATGTATCCTGGTTTTACCTCTACCTCAAGCTGAGGACAGCTCTGCTACTCATTGCAGGACATGTAAACCACACATCTTTTTGGAAACAAAAAAGAATTTGCAGTCTGGGCAGACTTCATAGTTTGAATATGCCAAAAGTTTGAAGAGTGAAGTTAGAGAAGAAAGAATGAGGATTAAGTCATGTAAATGTTAGGGACAAGTGCTCTCCTGTGCTTTATTTTCTGCTTCTTTCTGTACTCGAGGAAAGGAGGATAAAAAGATCTAAAAATGACACAGCAGATGATATTTTAATAGTGGTTTCTGTATTTTGAGCTTTAAAGACATGCTCGTACTCTTCAATCAGGGTAACAGACACTAACCATCCCTCTTAAATGACAGAGGAGATATCCTGTTCATATTCATAAAAATCCTGACTTATTCTCAGGCATGAACCACAACCAACTATGTTTACCCCTTGAGAAAGATGAAAGAAAGCAACTGGAAATGCAATTAGCTTCTTCCTAATGGATAAGAATTTACATGGGCAATTTTCCTAGTAGTGCAGAGATATTATGCACCTTTTACAATTCAAACTTAAGATAGAAAGCTGTAGATTTAAATGGGGCTGGAAGCACAACACCCTCCTACAGACCCGTGAAGCACTCAGGGCTGTGTTTCAGCCAGGTGAGATGCTTCAGCTCAGAACATTACAGAATACAGTCAGCAGCTCTGAACTGCCTTATAGAATCATCATAGAATCACAGAATGGCCTGGGTTGAAAAGGACCTCAAAGATCATCGAGTTTCAACCCCCCTGCTGAGTGCAGGGCTGCCAACCACCACACCAGGCTGCCCAGAGCCACATCCAGCCTGGCCTTGAACACCTCCAGGGATGGGGCATCCACAACCTCCCTGAGCAACCTGTTCCAGTGCGTCACCACCCTCCGAGTGAAAAACTTCCTGCTAATATCCAACCTAAACCTCCTCTGTCTCAGTTTAAAACCATTCTCCCTTGTCCTATTGCTATCTACCCTCGTAAACAATCCTTCCCCCTCCTGTTTATATGTTCCCTTCAATATCAGAAGGCCACAATGAGGTCTCCCCGGAGCCTTCTCTTCTCCAAGCTAAACAAGCCCAGTTCCCTCACCTTTCCTCATAGGAGAGGTGTTCCAGCCCTCTGATCATCTTCGTGGCCTCCTCCGAACTCTTTCCAAGAGCTCCATGTCTTGTACTGGGGGCCCCAGGCCTGGATGCAGTACTGCAGATGGGGCCTCACAAGAGCCGAGTAGAGGGGGACCACCACCTCCCTCTCCGTGCTGGCCACTCCTCTTTTAAAGCCCAGAACACAGTTGGCCCTCCGGGCTGCCAGCGCACACTGCTGGCTCATGTCCAGCTTCTCGTCCACCAGGACCCCCAAGTCCCTCTCCGCAGGGCTGCTCTCGAGGAGTTCTTCCCCCAGTTTGTATAAATACCTGGGATTGCCCCGGCCCAAGTGCAGCACCCTGCACTTGGCCTTGTTGAACCTCATTAGGTTCTTGTGGGCCCACTTCTCCAGCCTGTCCAGGTCCCTCTGGATGGCTTCCCTTCCTTCCAATGCATCGACTGCACTGCTCAGCTTGGTGTCATCTGCAAACTCGCTGAGGGTACACTCAATTCCATCATCTATGTCATTGATAAAGATCCTTCATTAGGTCTTGTGCACCCAGACTTCATCTCAATTTAACCAAGACAAATAGGCACTGTTCTATAATTTACTAAATTTGAGGGCTTCAGAAACACCTCTAGCTCATGCTGTATTATGTGAATTAAACAAACATGGAAGAAGAGATAAGCCTCTCCAAGTACCAAAAGGAATAATTCGATTTGATCTTAGTTTGGTATTTTGGTGCTAGATTTTTTGCTTTTCATACCTAATGCTATTTTTTCTCCCCCCACAGTTATAAATGACGTATCGATCACTGTCACTCTCCATTTCTGTCCCTCATTAAGTAATTGCACAAGTTGTTGTACTCTGCATTCACTTGCTGGAGAAATGACTCCTAGCTTTATTTGTAACCCCGGGTGATCAGTGTTCTCACGCCGTCATGCTGCAACATAATACCTATTTGTCTGTCCAAAAGGTCTCCTCTTTGCTCCATTGCCTTCAGCTTCTTATAACCCTTCAAATTCTCCCAGACTGGATTCTCTGGAGGAAGTCTGTTTTCCTAGAAACAAACGGTGATTCAGCTGAAACCATCCAGACCAAATAGCTGCAGATTTACTTGGGAGACCAGAGCCAAGTCCTCCAGGTACCTTCAGCAGGAATACTGCCAGCAGGCTTTCGGCCTTGCCATGGTTGTCTGCGTTTCTCGGCTCTGATGCCAGGTTTCACACGCATCCCGTAGCACACTGGCACGGTGCTATCAGAAGAAAGCCAACCATCAGCAGTCATTACTCTGAAGGTTGAATGTGCACCCAGGGTGCAGAGACATCTCACGTTACTTATGCTGAATGTTCGTTTTGATATATAGCAGCTGGAAACAGCATCTCTTCTATCCTTCCAGTGCCATCCAAAACTCATATTTTAAATATACAGACAAGTTGTCCTATCAGCCCCCTAGCAGAATTGCAGAAGTTTTGTGGTTTATTTGTTGTTGCTTTTTTTAATTACTATTTTTAGCAAGGTACAGAGAGTCCTTTGGGCTCTCAAACACTGCATTCTCTATTCTCAATGCAGCTATATTGAAACAACACTAAGGGCATAGAAGGCCTTGACTACTTGGGATGAGCCAAGCTGTCACTTATTTCTCCCACAGACACATCCATTTCTAGTGTTTTGTGATGTTGATATCCACATGCGCAACGCTAGCCTTGGGTTTTTGAAGAGCTTGACCAGCATGTCCAAAGCAGCTTCTAACCAGGAGCCTGAACAGGGGATGTGGATCCCTCCTGGTAGCTCATCTATGGTGTGCATGGCTTTTAACACCACAGAGGCACCCCTTGTAATAGTAATAGTCAATCTTACACCAGTATCAGCCAGAGGAATGTCATGGGCAACCAAATGGCAGTGATCATCTCCACAGCCATCACTTGAGTCAAGGTCTTGCCTGAAAGTCACGGTAGGCCTTCCAAAGGTCTACAGAGGCTACAGGCCTCTGGGATAAAACAAACAAACAACACTGATCTCCAGGAATTCTTTCATGGAAAATAAATGTCAAACTTGGAATACAAGCACCCTTATAAAATTATTAAGCTGGAGTTGTTGGGCAAAGAAAAGCTTAGAAAAACTGCCTAAAGAAAGCAGATATTGACACTGATCACTAACACCCCAAATCAAGGGACAGCTCTGAAGTTCAGAGTAATGTGTGCTGAATGCTGACAAAACTTGGAATGCTGTGCATGTTCCAGAGGGTTGGAGAGGAACATCCTCTTCCAGAAGAAACAGATGGGCAAAAAGCCAGTCTTGCATGAACCCCAAGCAAAATCACAGAAAGGCGGAAACATGGAAGAAATAAAAGAAGAGAGGATAATTAAATGCTGATCCATATAACCCCTTTTTTGTTGTTAAGTTGTTGTCTCTGGCTAATAAACATCTCCAGGTTGTTCCAGTGCACTTCCCCACCGTTTTTCACTGAACTGCCTTTATGACTCCTGCTCTAGCAGGATGTTACCATCATAAGTCAGCACCACAGAAAAATCAATGTAGATCAACGCTGATTAAAAGTCCAGTAACTGATAAATCACATAAAGCAATGGTAACATCATCATAAAACCTCTGCAAGCTAAACTCAGGCTAATCACACTTGAATTCCCATTGAGATAAGGAGACTGCACAGGGATGAACCACCAGTCAGCTGGCAGGTGGCAGTAACCTTGCCAGGTCTGGGATCCCCAGGACAAGGCTGCAAGATCACGTGTGATCTGAAATGAGGATATGTCTACATAGCTTGGTACTTAACGCAGCCCTTCTTCACAGCAGTGGGCGCTCATTTTTCTCTCACTGCCAGTTGTGCTGCCAAGGAAGAAACTTTCCTAGAGCATTGCCTGGCTCTCTTCCTAGCATTTCTCTTCCTAGAGATGTGTTGGGAAAAGTTCTGTGCAGAGTCTTTCCTTGCTGAGTCTGCTCAGATGCATCCTTTCCTTTCCCTGAAGATAAAAAGGAGCACTGGAACTGTCAGCCTCATAATCAGCCATAATCTCCCATTTCATGCTTTTTTTTCTGGTTTTCATATTTAAACTGAGCCTGAGTCCTGCAAACTTTCAGCATGATCTCCCTTAATGCACAGGCTTTCTTCTATCTCCACCTAACCAAAGTCATCATTCAGGTGGCTGTTTCATGGCTGGATCACCGACATACTGGCATTGCTTTCCTCCTAGCATGGAAAATGTGCATGAACCCCAAGCAAACCTTCTTACCCTACATGCTTCTGCAAAATATGACAGCATGACAATGATATGCACTACTAATTGCTATTGTCCCTTCCCCCAGGATGAGGCAGGGTGGCTGGAAGAAGCACCGAGCAGATTGCAGGGGCAGGCCCGTCAGTAATAGATTCAAACTTTAGAGGCATATAGTTTGACTGTGCAGAAACATCTTGGGCCAGTGAAGGCTCTGGTGAGCACTGCTGTCCTCATTTCCTAGTGTACATCTTGTCCCCATTAAAATCAGTGGGAGCAGAGAGTAAATTCAAATAGCCCTTATGAAAGAACCAGTTTTGCCCAAAAGAAAAAGGTGACTTGTTATATCTAGTTAAAGGGAAGAAAAAAAAAGGGGCCACTTTATTCTTAGCCTGGAGGCTCACATCTTCAGACACAGTGGAACACACAGGGTTTTTTGGTTTGTTTTTGAAAACACTTGGAAACATGTAATCCTGCCTCAGCATGGCATGAAGATGAGTATGTAAATGCAATCCCTTGGAAACCATCCAGTGTCCCATGCAGATGCAGCCCGGGCACCTCCATCTCAGCAACATCCCTGGGTGTCCCCTTCCAGTAGGGGAATGCCTTTCCCAGGAGGCTCCAGGCTGAGCCCGGTGGCTCTGCAGCTGCAGATCTGCACTGCCTTCAAAAATCAGGCAGACAATACTTTTTTCTGTCCTGGTAGAAACAAAATCCCATTTATTTACCAACAGCTACTTGAGGCAGGATTCAGATCTACTACCGTGGAAGAGAGCAAAGTCAGCACACAATTTCAATTACTTGGGTTAGGCAACCCATTTCCATTACTGCTAATGGGATTTATGCATCTGTTCTGCTAAGCATGGTACTGAAAATCTGTGCCTCATTCTGACCCCAGAAGTTTTTCTTTCCTCCTGTAGCTCTA
Organism: Numida meleagris; assembly: GCF_002078875.1. Taxonomy (NCBI): domain Eukaryota; kingdom Metazoa; phylum Chordata; class Aves; order Galliformes; family Numididae; genus Numida; species Numida meleagris. The sequence continues at coordinate 17,695,270 of NC_034416.1, forward strand.
ACAGAATAATAATAATAATAATAAAAGAATGAAGCAAAATGCAAGTAAAATGAATGCTGCATTAATTGCTGTTTTAGTTTTGGGCCATTTGCCATGACTCTGCCTCTATGGAGCTGCATATTTTCATTTCAGTGCTTGTCCCCGCTCCACTGGCAAAGCTGTTGCCTGAGGTACTGCTGTTCTGTGCTGGGTTTATAGGTTACCAGCAAGTTCTGGAGGATAAACCCCTCCACACCTCTGTCTAACTGCTGTGAACTCACAGCCTTTGGAAGTCATCTTTGGGACCTTGGTCTTTCATTTCTGTTCCTAGCTATCACCACAAGCTCCCACCCCTTCTGCAGCTGGACAGGACAGCAGGGAAGCTGAGCCTTCTCCACGTGGCCAGGTAAACCTGCAGGTACCGCGTGTCCCTGCTGAGGCCAGCCGAGAGCGGGGGGGGGGGGGGGGCAGCTGCTCAGGCTGGCACCCAGTTGGGTCACACCCCCGGGAGGTGCTGAGGGAGAAGGTCTGTTCAATGGCACTGCGCTGCCAGTGATGCTCAAAAAGCTCCTCAGCCTGTTCTATAGCGCTAAGAAACAGTTAAAGCTCTAAATGCAACAGTGAAAACGAGAATGTCAGCACCTTTGTCTCTTGGATGATGTCCAGACTAGCTCTGTTTATTAAATAGGAAATCTGACATGGCCACCTGTTTAGCAGAGGCTCCGTACGCCTCTTTCTAACCTTTTCCTTTCATTTTTCTTAAATGGTTTGTATACGCAGGAGGGCTCCATTCTAACCAGAGCCTCAGGGCACCCTGGTAATTTTAATAAAAAGGTCAAACCGAGAAAAGAGTGATTGTGCATTTGAAGCCACCGGTGAAGCTCACAAGAATAGCACTCCTTCACAGGCTGCACAGGGCAGGGTGTTGTGACGAAATTCTGGAGATCTTGTTCTTAGCGCTACTGGAGACCCTGGAGCAGCTGTAGGAAAAAAACTGCCGCAGTTTAAATACTTACTTGGTGCACATGGGGAAATCAAATAACTTAGGCTCAGGCTTTTACTCCAGGTAAGATTCCATGTCTAGGGCAGCCAAAACAGCAGACATATCCTCTTTTGTAACAGCACAAAGAAGAGTCTTCTACCCATAACTCGTAGGTTAACGCGGTCTGGGCTTGTTGGTGAATCAATTCTGCTGCAAATGCTCCAGGGCCACAAGGAGCCCCTCAGCATTCAGGCTGAGCAGTTGAGAGTTCCCTCACTGAAATCTTGTGGACTCATAGCTGAGCCTGCAGAACGGGCAGTGGAAACCATGGGAAGAGGGCCCTTGTACTTGTCATGAGGAAGCTTCTATGGTAAAAGCTTGAGAAATACATAATCCTCTCTCTAAAAAGAAAGAAAAGGAGAACTGTCAGGCTGGCCATGCCTGGAAAGGACCTCACTTTTGGGCGCATCACATGTGGCTGTCCCTGGTTCCCTGCCCCAGCTGTCGGCCCACCTACGGGCAGAGGCACAGCCCTGGTGAGTGCAGCAGAGGGCAGGTGGCCATGGGACCTGATGTGGGCAATGCTCCCCGAGCTTCCTCACAGCCTTTATGGAAAGGGAAACGCTGCTGCATTGCAGCCTCGGGCTGAGTCCGCTTCTCAGTTATGCTTTGTGCCTCATTCAGAAAATGAGCATTTCAGTGGTGGTGTAAAGCCTGTAACAGCCAGGCTTTTGATTTGCTGTTTCTGGTGAGGAAGCACTGTCACTCAGGCATGATTTCAGCAAGCATCCTGTCATTCAAGACCAGGAAAGAGTGACTGCTGCTGATCTCTTAAGGATGGAGATAATCAGCATCCACCTCTGACACACAGTGCCCAAATAAACCACTGTGATCTAGTGACAGACCTGCCTGGAGGACAGGGGCAGAGAACACCAAGCAGGGACACGTGCTACCACATCGCCAGTTCAGTCTCTTCTGATGAGATACACAACTTAAAGTGTCATAAAACCGCCATGTCCAGTAATGGACACCTGCACCCAGGCCTCACCGCCCGACCCAGCTCCTCCCTGTGCTCCCATGGATCTCCGAGGGCACAGCCAGTGCAGGCACCTGTCTGATTTAGGATTAGTCTGGGGACGTGAGGGCCCGTTGGGCTCTTGCGGTTATTGGCTTTGTGCAGGTTTTAGAGATTTCTTCTGAAACGTGAAGCAGTCGCTGTGCAGATCAGCCTTCATGCTCCTGCCCTTCAGGTCGCAGGGATCAGTTTAAAGTCAGCAAGCAAAAAGAACTGCCATCTCCTCCAGGATCTAAATGGGACATGCCCGAGCTCTGACAGCAAGATTGAACACACTCTGCGTGCACTGTGAAACGATAAATCCCTTTATTGGCACAGATTACCAACCTGATTGCTTGCATACAGATTAATGCAACAGCAAGAATCCCCTGGGTGACTGCGGAAAAGAGGAAGCAGGAGGGGAGAAGTTATTTGCTCAGATGCCTGCGATATTTATCTATCAATTACCAAGGAAAAAACATTTCATGACCTTTATTCCCAAAATATCTTTGCACAGGGAGAACAGAGAGCCACGAAAACCACTTAAAGAAAGGCAGCAGCAAGTTGCAGGGATGCACACACAGAAGCCCCCAGTGTCTGCCCCCACCCCCAGCACCAGGCTGACCCTGCAGCCAACAGACTCCCCTCCAGCAGAGGATTCCCCCGCTGGGCTCCAGCACCATGGAGCAATGGCAAGAGGAGCGTGACTGCGAGAGGAGACGCACCACACCGAGCAATCATCTATCTTCTTGAGAGAGCCCTGGCAAGTTCTTTCCATTTCCATTTTTAATTCACCACCAAATATGGTGAATTAAAGGGAGGCTGCAAAACCTTTCTGGGTGCAGGGTTGATGAAGAAACAGCTCCTTCATGTTTTTAATCAACTCTGCATTGAGCACTGACAACAGAGATTTCATCACCGTGTGCCAGGGTGCTCCCAACCCAGCCCCTCACAGGCTGCCCCAGCCCAGCACCGAGCCCCAGGATGCTGCTGCCACCCCGACCCAGCACCACTGCTCCCAGGGACCCTGTGAGGAGCCAGCCCAGAGCCGGGGGCATTCTCCTCCACACCACTGCCAGGAACCAGGCACCTGCTGCTCAGCCAGCTCTGTGTTGAGACCTGCCCGGTTAGCAGGGTGCAGCGCTGATGTTCCCAAGCAACATGCAGTGGCTGGTGAGCACTTGTCCCATTTTGGGGTGCTGGGCCTGCCTGCCTGATGCCAGCACCTTTTAGCAGGTGGGGACATCAGCTTAGCACCTCGCAGAAACTCAGTCCTCACCTTTAAAAATTGGCCTCAGAAATGAAATTGTGATGAAGAAAATAAACACAAACAGTGCTAAGCTGAGGCAGCAGCAAATTACTTCCCCCCCCCTTTTTTTTTTAATAATTTTTCTGAGCTTAGCTATCCCTGAAATCTTTTACTAATGAAATTACTTGAGCAAATTTCTCAGGAGACAGTCAACATCAGTCTCATTTGGCGGAGGGAAATTCTTTTAAGCTGAATTGACTCTCCTGCATTAAAATTGAGATCTGCTGCTAAATACTCTGTCTCCCTCACAGAGCAGAGCACAAATCCAATAATAAACACAATGATATATTTACCAAGGAACTAGAGGGCAAAAATAATTGAAATGATCTGTTCCTAAATATATTCCAGTGTCGGGAAAGCAGAGTCTTTGCTTCCCTTTCTGATGAAAAGTATGTTTCCCAGTCCTGGGGTCCTTCAGGGAGCAGTTTGGCACGTAGCAGCACCCAGCAGCACCGCGGGCACCCCTTGGCTGTGCAGGGAGCACCAGGAGTTCTCCCCTGCCCGACCCGTGGTGTACCACTAAAACTATCTCAGAAATCAGCACAAAAACATTCCAGCCATCCACTTGATTAATTTGTACTAATTAGGCCTGGGACTGCAGATAGCGTTTGTTTTGTCTTGCTGCAGACGCTTTGTGAGAGCAATTAAGGCGGCCATACTTGGAGGAAAAGAAATATTATCTATAGGAAGTGCTGCTGCCAAAAGCCAAAAAATTCTTCAAGTAACTTCAAAAGATATGGGTTGAGGCAATAGGTCACCATTTTGAAGTAGTTTAATTTAAAAAAGAGAAGTAGTATCACCATAACAGCAGTATTTGTACACAGCCCAGAAAAGTGGATTTCACTCCAGACTTAGAGTGGAAAATTTGAGATCAAGAATTGGTATCGACTCACAGCACGTGAAATCATTTTCCTGCAGCATCTCCTTTCACAGCTACCCCTAGAGGATGGGTTGGCACCTGGCAGAGCTGTGCCAGGGGCTGGATGCTGCAGCAATCCCAGCCCCACCGTGCTGGGAGCAGCAGAGCACAGCCCCTGGCCCAGCAGAGCTGGGTCGCGTGCTTTGTGACAGCAGAGAAACTCATTTCCTGGAAGGTACAACTATTGCGTGCTAAGAGCAAACCAGTGCCTGACACGGTTGCATGCAACAGAGCAAAGCGTGCTGGTGTGAAGAGTCCTCTTGTGGAAGGACGATAACCCCACGACCTGTGCATTCATCATTTGTTTCTTAATCGTCCTGCTCAAACGACGCATGGGAAACCTAAGCAGAAATCAGAATGTGTAAAGAGAAAACTAGATTCCCTGGCAGCTTTCATGAATTCAGAGAATTTAATTTGGTCCTTCTCTAAGTCATCCTTAAAATAAAAACAACCACATGCAAGAGTATCATTCAAATCTGTGCTCATTTTTTTCGACAAAAGGACAGAGATATTCATTTTTTTGTAAATTCAGTGTTTCGTGCTGATTGTGCTGCAGTGCCCCTGCGGCTCTCCCTGCAGCCCGGGGCAGAGGTCAGCCCTTGCTCCTACACACGCGAGCTGATGTTAGCTTGTCAGGAGCAAGTGGGGCTCTGGGAGGTTTCCTGAGCAGCAAGCGAATGTATTAGCATTGGACTAAAGGTTGCATGTGCAGCCCTGACACGCTGGAGAAATCAGAGTGCACAGCAAAGCCACCACAGGCCTCTTTAATCCTCTCAGAGATGACGTTTCTTGTGGCTGTGCTCGATCTGTGTCATGTGCTGGCAGCTGGCAGGCAATTCCAGCAGCTCCAGCACGCAGCCACGTGCATTTGCTTACACCATTACTGCATGAGTGACGAGCTAGCTAAAAAGGGATTTCCTTTCATGTTCTACCCACAAACTCACTTGCATCACATTTTCAAAATGCAAAGCAAGAAATGAACATAAGCTGCTTCCAATTTCGGGCTATCTGCTAAAAATGTAACAGTTACAGCAGTGACTACTCCAAGTCTCAAATAGTTCCCACCACTGGAAGACAAAGCCATGGTAGCACTGACATCTCACTTTCAAATGACTAAGCAGAGTAAAAGTTATGCATTTTCCCATCCTGTGAGAATTTTTTTTTTCACTTAGAAACAAGAGCAAGAATATCAAATATTGATAATTGTTTAAAATCGAAATTCCAAATTAACTTGGATCCAAATTTATTTCCATAGCTTCAAACAGGACATGTTAAATTCCGTTTTTTTTCCTGTTCTCACTGGATCTGAGTGAACACTTTACCCAGCTGAGCCTGGTGCGAGTTGATCTTTAAGCCCAGGAGAATCTCCCTGCGCAGGCTGCACACCTTCATTCTCCAAACTTGCTGTACCATTTCATTTTCCAAACACGACCTCAGCTTTGCCCTTAGCCGTGCCAGGCGAGTCAGCCCCCGCTAATTCAACTCTGGTTGTAGGTTGGCTGTAGGTTTTACTTGTCACCTACTTTGCAGTAAGCACTGTGGCAATGCTGGGTGCTTCACTCCCAGAGCAGTTCCAGCACTCCCATCCCATCAGGACCTCACGCCCCCTACATCCAGCAGAGAAACAAGGTGTGACTGTCACAAAGCTGTAAAAGCCATTAAGAACCTAAAATTGGTGGAAGTAGGCTGCCTGGACACGGTTCTTCTTTTGCAATTTGTTTGATAGTGGATTCAATTTGTCTACTGCTGCAAAGAAGCACTAATGTGGCCAAATCCAGTTGTAAAGATGTGATGATTGATATTGCTTGGCTGATGGACAGAGGGCCACAATGACACACAGAACACCGCGGGCTCGAGGTGCAATATGCTCTACCAAACATTAGCAGTGATTACAGAATCCCATTGCTTCCTGTGCAACACCAAAGAGCTTGCACGTGGCTTCAGCTGCTTCAGTTAGGACACTTCACATGGAGCGAGCTGGGTAAAACTCCAGCTTTATGGTAGTTTCTTTGACTTTCATTCAAGGAAGTAATCCTGTCTATAGGCTGCCTACCCAAAGCTGCACAAGACATTGCACATACAAACACCTGGGAGAAGCTTTGGATTGCCAAAAGTGAGATCTAAGCAGGTACTGCATTAACTGGTGAGGGATCCCCTTGCTCCTTGCGTTGAAGTAAATAATAGGTAAGAGCTAGTGCCAAGAAAGATGGGGACACCTGGACACTGACAAGTGCTTGAAGGAGGAACTGAGAACAGCCTAGCAAAGAAAGGTAGTCTCTTTGGTAAACCAGTCTTGGACAAATAAAGAGCTGTACAAACCATCCATTCCTTGAGCACTCACCTATGGCCTCTGGATGGTGAGAGTCTACCAATAATGGAGGGAATTTGCCCATGTCAGTGTATCACCACTGTCCAAAGAGCAAGTTGACCCACCTGCCTGTCTTTCCAGTCCCACAGGCAATTTCTTATCCAGCACAACCCTATACATTTCTACCCCAAATTATGACTTGGTCCCCACAAGAGAGAAGAGATGCAAGCAGGATTGCATACCTGTAGTGCAGTTCCAGCCCAGGGTCATCTGGCCCAGGACTTACTGTGCCTCTTTACCACATTTTCATCTACCTCAGGGCAGGAACAATGGTGGCTTAAAACAAACTCTTCATTTCCCCTCCCAACCACACTCTCAACTGATGATGGACTTCGTCCCTGGAGTTCTTCATTGCTCCATGAGGTGGACCCATAGAGTCGAAACGCCAGAAATGACAAGAGTCTGTACATCCCACTTGTTTCCCTTCATCAAAATCCCAGCCTTATGCGTTGGGATAAAAAATAATTCCTGATCAGGAGGATGCAAGAAAACACATGCCTTAAAAAGTAGCTTATACTGGCCTAGTTCCACACAGGCCTGCCTGATCCCCCACCTTAGAGTTTGTCTTTCTTGACTCCAAATTCCCTGGCCTTTGCCAGTTTACTTAAGTGTGAAAAAGAAGGAGGCACAAGTCCTCTACCAACAAACAGTATCAAATTAGTAATTACTTTTTTTTGGCTGAACTTAAGTGGTTGTTATTTTTACACATTCTGTGCTTTCCCAGAGGCCACATAGTTTTTGCAGTTCCAAAGCTCAGTCCTGGTTCACAAAGTCAGAAGAGCAGTTGTATTTGTTTTTCTTTTGCCTAAATGGATGTAGAAGTCATAGAAACAAATAAGGTAAGTGATAGCCTGTCAGTAACTAATGAGGGAAAGTTTCCTTGGTGGTTCCAAAAGTCCCTCATAAAAATCCTTCATAATTTCAGGGAAAATCAACAAACAAACCTTTGCATTAAGTTAGAGACAGATAGAAGTCTGAATGTCACTGAGAAAGACCACAGAAACCTCAGTACACAGAAATACTGAAAACTGGGAAATTAGTTGAGTAAGTCATTATTTCCTACTTTTTACATCACCCACAAAACAGGTCATAACTACAGCATTGTTCACGACAAATGCCTCCAGCTCTAGGAAGCATAAATGGATCTGCTCTGCACGTGGTTTCACAGAGCCCTGCTCGGCGTTTGCAGGAACACTTTCTGGAGGTGGCATTACCAGCTGGCTCACATACACAGCGGGGCTGTTTTGCTAACTCCGAGGTGTGCCAGCCACGTTCTGAGATGTCAGGTTTGGTTGCTGCCTACACTGTCCCTGTTACAGCACAAGTCCTGGGTGCTACACCAATACAGATCTGTACCCCCCTCATACAAGCAAGATGCTGCCTCTGCTCAGTAATTACTGGGTATCTGGGTGCCTCAGGGCTAATTGCAAGCTAGGACTGACAGGTCAAGCTCCGTGCAAAATGGAAACGTAAGGGAGTCAGGAAGATTCTCTAGGTGCCAGGCTGTCCGTGCCTTGGCCCCAGGCTTCTCAGGAACACTCAGACACCAGCTACCTGGCACAGGACAGAGATCTAAGAGATCTACCAGATAGCTCCAGAGTTTAGCAGGCCAGTCCAAGTCACAGCAAAAACTATTACATAGACTTGGCTGATATCCCCTGCTTCATTCCTGCCCTTCACTGTAACTCCACGAAACCTAAAGGAGCATTTCACTGATCTTATCAGAGATACAGCTCACCCTAATGCTCTAATGCCCTCCGGCCATTCCTCACTGAAGATATTTCTGGCACAGCCCCGACTTGCTATTGTTCAAAACAAAAACATTAATCTGCTGGAAAGCAAAGACACAAAAAGTGAACTTAAAATAAATGTCATCTTCTGAACTGTACAGTTCAGCCTGTTTGTAATCCGTACACTACATAAATCCTGTTAGACACCAGAGCATCTGCAGCCACATTCATCTTCAGGATTCAAATCCACACAATAAAAAGGTTTCACAGCCCATCCTCCCCCTCCCCCCCAAAAAAACAATAAAATTATATCTGTTACTGAATAATGCCTCCACCGAATTTAGAGTAATGTCTCCAGCAAACAGAAGAGACAGGAGCCACGTAGTAGTTAGAGAGCACAACGCAGCCAGTGTGTGAGCCAGGCTTTGCACCAGGCCTAATCCAGCTCCCCGGATCCCACCCAGGCTCCCCTGAGAGCCTCCTGCCCTGCAGTGCAGCAGCACGCTTACACGTGCCAAACATTGCTTGTGAACTGATGGCACCTTTAAGTTCTCTGGCAATCCCACCAGATGTGCAGCGTTAGGGCACTCCGGGCCATAATGAAGACAGACACTTTTGTTAAGATAGCTCTACTGAGTTAGGTTAGAGTGCAGAAAGCCAGACGCATTTACACTAGACTAAGCTCCCAGTCCCAAAGATACCATTTAAAGTCACAAAGAACTTCCATACTTGCAATTAGGCATGAGTTTCTGAAACAACGTCTCCATGGCTCAGCATGTGGTGGGCTGAAGCTCCAGGGGAGACAGACTCTGTGTGGGCCCTCCTTCCCACAGCCTGGGATCTGAACTCCCCAGCTCCTACCAGCCGAATGCTTAAACAGCTCTGTGGGAGCCCTTAGATAAAAAGCCCTGGAGTTCCTCCTTGGCATACAGCTACAAAAATCCAAGGATACTGCAAGCGTCTTTCAAGCCCATTGAGATGCAGCACATCACAAGGAATCATCACAGCCTGAGCTTGACCCCAGATCCTCTGGCAAGCGCAGTGCAGATAACAGATAAATACCAGACTGCATCAGAGCTCTGCCCGAAGACCCCACCACCCCTAGCACACGGTGTGGGCACTGGCAGAAAACAGGCAGATAGATGCTCGGCATCCAGAAAAAAAGACAGCTAGCATGATCGTGAATACACACTGTGAGAGGCAATAACTAAGTGACCAGGCAGTGACAGACAAAGCAACCTATTGCTGTTAGCAAGGAGAGGCAGAGAATAGATGCTCGGGTACAGCACATTCTGCTTGGCAATCCCCTTAGAAAAAAACAAGTCCTCAGTCTTTCTTCTATCCAAGTTGTGGAGCAGTTCTCGCCATCAGAGTAAACCTTTCCTTGTAGTTGATGACACTGATTGATTCAACACTGTGAATGTCTTTTTTTTTTCCTCTGAATTTCTTCCATTTTGCTCTCTCTTCTGGGATTTATTGCTATATCATGTGCCTGTAAGTGAAAACAAGCAATTTTCCATTAAGGAGCAAAGAAAAGGCTGCTACTGGCTTGTTTTCTACACAGATGGAGGATTTTTCTCCCTTTTAAAGAAAATTGGATAGTTAGTGATACTGATTTCAGATCCAGTTCCTATTTCACACAAGCCTGCTTTTTGTCCTCTGATCGCATCAAGCAAAGTACACACTGCATATTAAATCCCAGGAGACTTCACACCCCTGTCACCAAGATCCAGCATTGGTTCCGATGCCCTTCATTTGAAATCTGGGCACGTGTCAGGCACAGGTCAGATTTCTGCAGTGATTAAAGACTCCTTGCGTGGAACCAGGGCAGCTTCAACCTTCTGTTCCACAGCCAGCTCATGCAGCCACCTGCATTAAGTCATCATGCAAACAGAGACACTGAACTCAGGGCAAAAACACACAGAAAAACAACCAAGAAAACCAGAGCCTTCTTTGTCACATTCATTGTTCCCTGAGAAATTGAGTGGACAGCACTTGAGGTAAACCATGCTCATTCTTTTACTGCAGAAAGGTGAGAAAGCTGTCAGATGAAGAAGAAATCCACCAGCAGAGGTTCCATGCCCAGAACCTTGAACCTTGCTTCATCTCAACTGGCAGAAGTCTACTCTGAGCAGAATTTAAATAAAAGCCAAGGAAAACGGAGGTAAAGCTAGCTGAGGCTATTTGGAATTACGGAATTCACCTAAGTATCAGTCTTCCCTTTTTCACATTCCTGAATCAAGAAAAAAGCCTTGCCAGGTTCACATCTATGGCATGAATGTTGCATCCCAAGGCACTGGGCATGGGATTAACCAGAGGGGGAGCAGGTATCTGAAGTCTGGACGTGCAGATAGCCCCCTCTGAAATACTGATTTTCTAGAGGTAAATCTAGTCTTTATGGTGTTCTCAAATCTTCTTTCCCTTCCTTACTGGCCACTCCACTTGTGGGCTTCCCTGGATGTATCTTCTCATGGAGCGCACTCAGTGCTCTCCTATTGACTTCAGCAGGTGCAGAAAGAGCTGCTGGTCGAAAACCTCATCTCTGAGTTAAGGAGTAGCCTCTAATCCTCATGAGACTGCAGACGCTCCAAAAAACCAAAGTCTGACTGGTGTTACAGCCCTCAGTGTAGTTACAGAGCAGTTGATATCACTCCCTCCAGCTTCTGGGTTTTTGCTTTAAATGCAAGTATAACAAATCATGTATATTTAAACATCCAGCTTTTCCAGGTCCATAGCCTAAAAACGTTGAGCCCATTTCTTTCTAACTGCAATGCTTTTCTATATCCTTTATCTTTCCAGCATCAATTATACATTTTGTACACTAGAACTTAAGATTTCCACTTTAAGTAAATGTTATTCTCGATAATTGAAACCATTTCAGTAACCCAGTTTGTTTGTTTCTCCCCAAACATCTATTTTCTAGTATGCCTCAATAAAACAGAGCTGCAAACCTGATGGGGGATTATAAAGACATTACCCAGCTCTGCCAGGAAAATCTGTAATGTTTTATGCCTTGGCAAGATCTATCTGCGTCTAGGGCGCCCACTGCACACCCACAGTACGCCTTTCAATCACTACAGGCCACTTCAAGCTGGTATCTACAAAGTCTTTAAGCATTCCGGATTAGAAGAGAACTGAATGTTTTTTTGGAGACCCAAAGGGCTGTAGAATATTTTAGTCAAACAAAAACAGATTGTGGTGGTTCACTCCAATGTGTCAAAACTACTTATGGGCTTGCCTCCCTATTAGTTGGCTGAATTCATGAATATTCAAAGTTAATAGCTATTATGTTCTCAGGGCAGACTATCCCGTCCTTTATAAATTATACATGGACTCTTTGCAGACAGCTGAGAAAGCCAATTAACCAAGCTACATTTGCATATCAATCGAGGAGAAAGTGTCTCTTGTTCAGATGCTGTACAAGCAGTATCTCAGCTTCACATTCCACAGCTGTAGGTTGGTTTTGCTTGCTGGTGTGTTTCTGGGGTTTTTTTTTGGTTGATGTTTGTGGTTTCTGTTTGTTTGTTTCTTTTGAAGCTTCTCCACAGCTACTGGTATCGTTAAGTAAAGCTTCAGCTGGATGCCCACCAGGGAAAGAACCACCTGGAACACCCCAACGGGTCGGCATTGCTGAACAGCCATCCCACCCAGCCCAGCCCTGCCCACACTGCCTCACACAAGTGGGGGGACGTCCCACCCTTCTTGGCCCACCATCACTATGCTCTTCTTCAGCCTGCATCCACTGGCACTTGCGATGCACCATTCTGCGTGTGATCCCAAGCCTCATGGCCCCAGCACACGTGCCATTTTTTTCCTGCTCTGTAGCTCTATGTTTCCCTCTCAAACCCCCAGCCAGGAGGATCTGGAACCAACTCTGAGCTGTATTTGCTGGCTCAGCACCAGCTCCCATGGTTGGGCTGTGTGGGCTGATGTGGGGATATACTTAGGATATGAAACTCCTGTCTTACCTCTGTGACTGCTTTCAGTGACTCATCATGGGGAAATTAGCAACCCCTACGCAAACATGAAAATAGAGGGAAAAAACTGCCAACACTCTCTCTCCAACAGGAGTTTAAATTGGCTCCAGCATTTCTGTTCGTATTGATCTACACTCTTTTACACTCAACACTGGTATTAAAGTGTGAGAAGGCATAGAAACACCACAGATGAGTGACACGACTGCAAAAGCCATATGGGAAAGTGCTGATTCCTTCTCTCTAGTATCAGCCTGTATTTACAGCAGTGTCTGTTTACAACTCGTTTATGCAAACTCAGAGTGCAGCCTACCAGGCGCACGCAGATGGTCAGCTGCTACATCTCAGCAATGGGCAGTAGCATCCGCATACACCAAGGCTGTCATTTGGAGTATGGCTACATGAGGTCCTGTTCAAAGCACCACGTCCAGGGCCACAGGTAGATACCTACTGAAGCACGGATGCCAGCAGGAGACAGAAATCCTTTGCAGGAGACCATTTACTAGGCTTAGGGGGGGACGACGGTGTCCACAGCCTCTGGACCCATCAGCCACACCAGGAGAAGACCCCATTCATTGCAATACGCAGCTATTTCACTTCAGCTCTTAGCTAAGCAGAAACTGTAGGCATCATGAACCTGCTAAGGTTTTAGTGAGATTATTTTTTGTTAAATAAAAGAATATGTAAATAAATAGTGAAATACAAAAAAAAAATAAAAGGAAGTACGTCAGTAGCGGTGGGTGATTGCGTTCGTGATTTAAATTTTTTTTGATAGCAAAAAGACACTTTGCAAGCAAATAGTCCATTCTGCAGTCCAGTGAGTTTTGCTGTTTTCCAAGGAAAAAAAAATGCACTGGAATAAAGCTGCAGTGTAAAACTGTCTGTCCTGCTTAACCAGTAAACGGTATAGATGAAATTTCACACACGGTTTGATTAAATGTGTATTTCAGGATTACAGCTATTACAGTCTGCTAGATATATAAAAGCAAGATTGGTAAGTGTGCCTATGCTCCACCTCAGCATTCCCCTGCTCCACACGGTGCTGCCCATGGACAGAGAGGCTGTTTGTGCCTCTGTGGGCACAGTAGACCCCTTCATTAGGCCTGAATACTCGCTTGCACTTAGCTATGTAAACAAGGATAACTTACTGCAGGAAAAAATGAAGTACAAACTATATATTGAAGTGTTCAAAGTGGAAGTCCAGCAAGATCTATTCTACTTTCTATGTCCAGGTGGAGGCCAGTGTTGAATGGTTTCCCTCAGGGGTCCATCTTGGCACTGGTGCTCTTCAATACCTTTATCAGTGACATAGACAGTGGGATCAAGGGCACCCTCAGCAAGTTTGCTGATGACACCAAGCTGAGTGGTGCAGTTGAAATAACAGAAGGAAGGGATGTCATCCAAAGGGACATGGACAGGCTCTAAAAGTGGGCCCATGAGAAGCTAATGAGGTTCAACAAGGCCAAGAACAAGGTGTTGCACTTGGGTCGGTGGAATCCCAGATATGTGTACAGACTGGGAGAAGAACTCCTGGAGAGTAGCCCTGTGGAGAAGGACCTGGGGGTCCTGGCGGGTGGAAAAGCCAGACATGAGCCAGCAGTGTGCACTCACAGCCCAGGAGGCCAACAGTGTCCTGGGCTGCATCAACAGAGGGGTGGCAGCAGGCAGGGAGGGGATTGTCCCCATCTGCTCTGCCCTCATGAGACCCCATCTGGAGTACTGCGTCCAGGCCTGTGGCCCCAGCACAAGGATGTGGGGCTATTGGAGTGAGGCCAGAGGATGGCCACGAAGATGGAGCACCTCTCCTATGAAGAAGGGCTGAGGGAAATGCGTTTGTTTAACATAGAGAAGGCTGTGGGGAGCCCTCATTGAGGCCTTATAAGCAGGAGGGGAACTGATGTTTTACATGGTCTGATAGTGATAGGGCAACGGGGAATGGCTTTAAACTAAAAGAGAGGAAATTTAGATTAGACGTTAGGAGGAAATTCTTTACTCAGAGGGCGGTGAGGCCCTGGCACTGCTGCCCAGAGCTGTGGGTGCCCATCCCTGAGGTGCCCAAGGCTGGGCTGGGTAGGCCCTGGGCAGCCTGAGCTGGGAGTGGGGGGAGCCAGCACACAGCAGGAATTGGGGCTCAAAGATCTCTAAGATCCCTTCCAACCTATGCCAGTCTATGATTCTATGATTCCATATAGAGTCAGGATTTGCTCCCTCAAAGAACAACTCATTTACCCTGGATGGCTAACGATGCACTCCTGCCCTGACAGAGTCCTTCAGCATCTAAATGCTCCAAAGATACCAGAGCTTGGCACATGTTCTGCTCTCCCACCACCATCTTGCCCCTGCACTAGCAGATACGATAACATTGAGCAGAGGAGCCATTCTCACAGGCAACCATCAGTGTAGATCCCCGGGCAGGAAACTTTGGAAGCAGCAGCTCAGGGAGGAGGGACTGGTGCAGCCCCACATGCTCACCTCACTGCTATTGCTGATCGTAATGAGTAGACAGAGACAATTAGCAGCTGGGGAAAGCTCTGTGGTTTCATTCAGCCCTCAGGAAGTAGGAAACCAACAGCAGGAAAGTGGTTCCAAAGCAGATGAGGCAATTTGTTGTTTTTTTGTTTTTTTTTTTCCCTTGTGTGCAGCAAGGATGAATAAACTACCACTGTAAGTCTGGCTGTTACAAGAGCTCCCGTGGCCCTTTGGTCGTGTCGATCATCTGATTGCCTTCACCGAATGCTTCCGTGAGTGAAACCTTTTGGCAGGAATGAAGTCTGGAAAGATGAAACACTTGTACATAATGACAGATTCATGGAATAACATGAATATTTATACATACTGGCATGGGACCACTGCGCTTCCCATTTAATTATTTCTGCTCTGTGCTTAGGCACATCATTCATCTCGGATGCTTCAAACTGAGTAGCTTTGTGGATCATAGAGGCAGCCAACAAACACAACCACGCTTTGCTCTCAGTTCTATACCATTGCCAATGCAATGGCTCTGCTGAACCATGCCAAGGCAGACTTCAGCCCAGTGTTATCACAAGGACCATAGCGGCACACTGCCTGCCCCACAAGCTTTGCGGACTGGGCATCTCATACCCACAGCTCTGCTTTCCCACCACCTTTGCATGAAGCTGGAGCTTTCCCTGACAACCCTAAAGGACTCTTCAAGGACAAGGAGAAGGAAACAGAGCTCAGGACCCTGCAGGTTTGTCTGTATGGCACAGACACGCTCCAAACAGCCTTGCTTTGGGTGCCAAAGCAGCATTTCCAAGAGAGTTGCCCAGCTGCAGCGGAGTAGTGGAGAAAAACAGATACTGTCGGATGCAGTGCTTGCTCCCAGTACTGTGAGCCACAAGAAAATTCTTCACTTTTGTCACTTTTGTTAATCATCTCTGACAGAGGTGATGAATCAACAAAATCAAGTGGGAAACAGTAGAATACAAATACTGCAGGGAACACAGGCCGGCCCTCCCGGAGTAAGGAACGTGGACAAGCACAGCACTGGCAAGATGCAGAGCTACCCATGGAAACCAGCCTGGGAGACGGATCCATCATGGTGAGGTAAGAAACCCTGCAGGCTTATCTGTAGTGTTACTGAGCTTTGTGCTACCCACGGTGTTATTCTTGATAGAACAGATCAGTAGGGAGATGTCCCTCCTAAGCACGCAGACCACCTGCAGCCTGCAGCAGTGCCACATGCTGTGGTGCACAGGGAAGTGCAGGAACCCGTGTCCTTCCAGGGCTCAGCCCTGGAACCTAGCTCAGAGGGATGGCAACAAGCATTCTCAGGGCAGGCTGCTTTCCAGAAGCATTTTTTGTTGCTAAAAAATCCAACAAACTAACAAAGAGCACTGCACCCACAGACTTCCAGCAGTAGTTGTGGAAGGGACATGGACAGGGACCTGCAGTCTGACCCTGTGTAACATCTCAGTTATGCCTGTGGTCTTGCACGGTCGATACTGATTACATCCACTCTGTCACTCCACTAGTAAGAAATAAAATGGTGATAATGATGATGTGGAAATAGAAACATTCATCCTGGGCCCATCTGTAATATCTGAACTCAGTCATACGCTTTGAAGGCATTAGGATGGATGTGCTCTGAAACCACAGATCTGGAGCAGGGTGGAATAGCTGTGCAAACAGCTCAGGCTAGAGCCCCTAGAAGTTAATTAACATCACATGCTTCCAAATCAGTGCCCTGTAAAAACACAGTTTTCATAGGCACTCATTCACAAAAACTTGCAAAACAGACTGCATCAGTAACAAGGCAATAAATGTGTTAAACAAGGCAATGTTATCACCTGCCCTGGACTGGGGGATTCAAACGAGAATTTCTGGACATTTCCCTCTCTAGCTTTTGGCCAGCGTTAGCGCAACAGTTCAGGAACCAATGGATTTTCTACTCCTTGAAGCACAGACCTGTGACAGCCCAGTGCCCGCCCTGCTGCGTGCCAAACAGAGCTTTGGGAGCGCTGTGTGCAGCACAGCAGCTCCGCAGGGCGGTCACTAGCAGCTCCTTCTGCATCACCCGCACCTGGCATCGCCCCAGCACCCAGTGGGGCAGGCTTTGCTGCCAGAGGGCAATCTTACCACTTACCACGTGCAGGTCACCTCTGCAGCATCCCGGTAGCCCCAGAGGACAGTTGTCACTTCCTGGCGTGGTACCTTCTGGGTCCATTACCAAGAGCCCTTTGCAGGAAGGCTTTAAATGTCTCAGACAGGCAGGGAAATGAACTCAGTAAGTTAGCAAGGTCCTCAGTATCAGTTCAAAGCGCAGTATCAGGCTGTGGGGGGAGAGCCCTCTGCTCCTGATGCCCATGGAGAGCTGGGTGATGGGCACCAGACACCTGCTGCTGAGCAGAACAACTCCGTGCAAGCCCGCTGAAACGGGCACCAGACACAGCGTCCCCACTCTAGGGAGAAGCTGGGAATTGAAACTTTTCCCTGAGGACTTCACACAGACAAGAACACAACAAAAACCAAACTGGGCTGAGGCTGACAGCTGGGAAAAAGCCCGTGCAAAGACATCCAGGCAGCACAGCAGTCTGCGCCCTGCAAGCCAAGTGCACATCAACACAACCATATAAATCACGCGTGGCCAAAGATGAAACAAGTTTTCATTTTTAACTGTCATACATTACTATGCAAAACTGATGTAAGTCAGCTAGACTGAAATAGATAGATTAAATGCAAGCAAAAAAACCTCTAAGACACCTTGTGCTCCATACTGCAGCCCTAGGGCCCCAGCATCCCTGAGAGCCTTTGCTTTTTGTTCCACACCAAAACTCGATGTACTGCCTTTCCCCCCTCAGCGGGGGAGAAGATTTATGCAAGACCCAATCAGGCCTGTGTCAAATCCAAAGGCATTAAGCATAGAGAAGGGTGCTTTACCTATAACAATGCAAATTATATCAGCTGTAAGCTATCAAAAAAGCTCATTTCAAACAACAGTAATTTTAACAGAGTAATTCCAAGGAGAACTACTGGCTATATTTGTTTTCTTTCTGATATTGCAATAGCAAACCATGCATGAAGTTTATTAAGCCATGCTAATTGTGTTTCTGTTCTAGTACATTTTAGCCATATGGAGAATCTGGCTGGCGCTCAAAAGGCAAAATTGTTATTTGGGGAAAAAATATCCTCAAAAGCTTCGACTGCTTCAAATGTTAATTCCTTCAACAAAGTGAATAATACATAATCAAAATGTCAGCCTGGATGTGGTACAACACGTTGGAATCCATTGGAGAAAGGTAATTTGCAAACCCTGAGGAGATGCACACACCAAAACCAGCGCAGTTCATGTAAAACACTTCCATTAACCCTGGGGTGCGTGCACACCAATTAGAGGAGATCCCACAGCTCAGGGCTGGGCGCATGCCGATCAGTGCAGCACCAGGCAGGGCTAGGAGGCTCCGCACCTCACAGATCCGTTCCCTACAGCACATCCATTAGGAACGGAGAGCAGAAGGCCGTGCAGACTGGGAGGCTGTGTGCGTTGATGAGGGTGGCTGCTCTTCTGCACTTCTGCTTGGGAACTGCCTTGGGCTTCAGCCTCCAGAGCCAGCCCCATGTGTGCTCAGGCAGTGACAGGCACCAGGGAGAGGAGGTGACAGCATGTGCAATGCTGTGGTGTAGAGAAATCCCTCCCAGAGCGGTCAGTTCTGAATCAAAGGCGGGAGGTGCGGAGTCACGGGGACAAAAACCAGGCTCGTGCTCAGATCCCCAAATCTGACTGTTGGTGTGGAAGAGCCCAGAAAGCACACAGCCCAGCCAGGAGGCCTGCCCTGCCCTGAGCACTGATGCTGCGTGAGAGATGAGATTCAGAGGGAGGAAAGGTTGGAGTCACCAGAACATTCTCCACGCATCATCTATTTAATAAGTTTATGTGCAAAACATAGGTGTGAGAGAAAGCCTTTCCAGCATACAGAACATCCTCAGCGTTACCTGCAAATGATGTTTCAGGTGGAAAATTAATTTCAGGCGGTAAATTCAGCTACTATTCACGGGGGAAATCTCAGCACTGGAGCAGCACAGGCTGGCACTTCCATAAAGTTCATCACTATAAACTGCCCTAGTTAAACTTTCCAGGCCCATTAAGCTGTATAACAAATGAGCATCACGATGCAAGATTAAGATTTCATGATCACCTGCATGCCTTGCTTAATTAGTTTTGATTTAGACATCTAATTTTTATTTCACCAAGAGAAGACACTGTCAATAAATTAATTCCAAGAAGCATTTTGTGCTATGATATTTTTCCATCCTCAGCACACTTTGTTCTGGCGCTGCTAATCATTCATGTCATCATTTGAAACAGCGACTTTCCGTAAGGTTAGCCATAAAGGCAGTCCCTGCTGATGGCATTATGATTCAACTCAGCTATTTAGGAAAGAGGATGTTTTACTTTATTAGTCCCTTCTATCCTAAATAATAAAATATAATGACTTGCTGCTGAGATGGGAGATGCAGGACCACAAAACCATGACATTTAGGATACTGTTAATATGAGTAATACGAGAGATTTTGTATTTCTAAATATTTAAAATACTGACTGTGGATTAAGAGAATTTATGGCTGCGTGATCCTCAGATTTTTCATTACTTTGCTCTGATCACCCTAATGGCAGAATAATTGCTGCAGTATGCATTTCTTCATAACTCATAGATTAGCTAAGGTGACAAACTGGTACGTACCAAACACCGTAGGGCAATTTGTCATCAAGGAGGGCTTGAGGAAACTCCACAGGCAGTGTCATTACCGAGTGTTCACACCGCTGTGAGAAGGATAATCAATCATCTCAGGAATGGAGGTAGGCAGTGCCAAGGCCTTCATCCCCATTACCCAAGGGGATGCTCTGGGACAAGCGCCACTGCCTGGGTGCCCTGCTGTCCTTTGCAGAGCCCACAGAGCTCAGGCTGAAAGAGACCCCTTCTCTGCAAACACGATGCCACCCAGCAGAGTGCCAGGGGGTGCTTGCCTAGTGCCCCAGGGAGGGCTGGAGCCAGAAGGGGGCTGCGTGCACCCACCAGCAGCACCGACAGTGAGCTGCAAGCACAGGAGAGGAGAGGGACGAGATGACATGCAATTCATCCTGGAGCTCAGATAACGGTGCTGCTTCCCATACGGAGCCTCTGTCCGCCTGCTGGAAGCCCGCTGCTCTGAGAGACAGGGCTGGACGAGTAGCTTACTGCAACAGTCTGCAAGAAGTAAAGCACACACCAGGCCTGCTTTATGCCGCTTTCACATCAGGTCTACAGCAAATTGCAACAAGTCGCTCTAAAATTCCAAATGGGCAAAATTACAAATGGCAATTTGGAACTACGCTGCCACCAAGAGTTTTTAATGCAAGTGATCATCTCAGAAAAGGAGAAACCAAGAGAGGACCACATCCTTTGTTGTTTCTCATGGCTTGCATGCACTGTTGTACAACAGAGTTAAGGTTGCAGCTGACTTCATGAGAGGCTCCTGGACAAAGCAGAGTTGGCCTTGAATATAATTACACTCCAAACAAGTTAAGAAACCCACGTTTCTCTGCCTGATCAAGCTGCCTTCCAAACGGAAAGTGCTCAAGGCAATTCTCCTTCTACAAAGCTCGAGCGATTCTCACAAAAACCAGATGGCAGGATCCCTCTCCCAGGAAAAGACAGCATTTGCTATGCAGTGAGAAGTGTTAGAGGGCAAACAAGCCCCCCGCCTGGGCCTGACACATCTTCCCCCCCATCAAAACAAACCCTTTATCTTGTCTGCTGAAAACCAGCAGGAAAAAAATGTTAAGAAACATTAGATGTAATCACGTAGGCTCTCTTGCCTCAGCTACAAGGGAAGCTCCTGTGACTCATTTCTTCAGCTGCAGAGTCGAAGAGGGAGCGAGAATAATTTGCATTCCACAGCTGTCTATTCCAGCAAAGTTCCTTTTCCATCATTACAAGGAAACCCTCGTTCTGTAGTGCTTGGTGCAGTACTGCCAGCCCCACTTGCTCTGTGCTAACTCACCCACTGAGTAGCCCTGTGCATACAAGGAGGAAAGATTTCCAGCCCCAACCACCACATATACCCCAGAGGTGCCCAGGCAGCCTCCTGCTGTTTTGTTGAATTTCAGCTTTTTGTAGCCATTTTGCTGCTTTTCCTAATTTCACGCCATGCCCCAAGCCCACCTGCTCCCACACTGCAGCCCTACAGGCACCACACTCCTCCCACCCAAGTGAGGGTGGGTGGTCCCCTCCCTGCACCATCCCATTTATTCCCCAAATAACAAGGTCAAATGAGAGGTGAGCTTACAGCTGCAGGCTTCTGCACACGGGAAGGGTGAGATCTAATGAGGGAGAAGGAGGAGTACTTTTGCATCAAGCAGCAATTACTGAACATGCTGCCTTCCGAAGATTAGAAGAGTTTTTCAGCAATAACAAATACACCCGGGCTTGTGCATTCAGTTGAGTCTTAAAACTAAGAATCTGAATTAGTCTCAGTTCCTCAGAGAATAATTTCTTTTTTCCTTTTTATAAACTTATATATATCCTGGAGAGTTAATAGTCACCTGCAATGCTGTGAACTGACTCCAGGAGCTGGCACAGAAAAGGCTGCAAAATAAATAACATCTGAATACTTTATTTCTGGTTGATTTCTATTAGAAACACAGAAAGTAAAGAGCAAAGAAAAGCAAGGAAATTACCATTTGTCCACTTTTTCTAGTGGAACACAATGGCACCTCCTTACCTTTACAGCTTGCATTGCTATTTGCATTTTAATTAGCTTTGCAGTTAGTTGCATGATCAGTGTGGCAGAGGTGTACGTGACGTCCTGATCATCATAAACCTAGGGCTGCTGTCTGAGAACACAGGTGCTGAAGAAATTCACCTATTAGCACTGCAGTACAATCTACAGATAGACTTGATTTCATGTGGGACCAAGCACAAGAGAACAACTTGAGGGATGCCCTGTGCTGTGCACATCTAACACTCCCATACGTCTGATCCTGGGGCCTTGGAGACGTGTGCAGCAAGCTACCTGTGCTGCCACCCCCTGTTCCTCAAGGTCCTGGATGTGGTTCTTGCAAGAGCCCATGCTCATGACAAGCATCACATAGGGATGTGCTGCTATGGTGTTGCAGGGAGCAGCACGCAGTGTGAGAAACAAAGCCAAGCCCCTGCTGCAAGGTGCACTGGGGCTGGCAGCAAGCAGTGCTCAGGAGCTGTGAGCAGCAGTGGGGAACCCAGAGCACCCAGACAACACCTGCTGAGGAGGGGACCTCTGCGCAGTGAAACGTAACTGGGAATCCCAGGCACCCCCTTCTGAGAGCCGTGGCAGCCCCATTTGTAACCACTGACGTACACCTTCAAAAAGTGGGTTTGCTTTGGACAAGCTCTGTGGGTGGGTGTCCTCCTGCTGATACTCTGCAGCCCTCAGCATGTGCTCTCAAAGAGATGCTGCAAAATGCCAGGCACCAGAGAGAGGTATCATATTTGTGACATTCCAGTGTAGAGCTGGAGGAAACCACTCCATCTTCTCCCTTCCTCTGCAATAGGAATGACCGCGCTGAAAGTTTCCTTAAGAAAAAACAACCTACTTCTTAATATTTACACTCCTTGAAGAAGAAACAAGAGGAAAAATAACAACAGAGAGATAAAATACATCAACTCTGATGTATTTCTGTACTGATGTATATCTGACTACTTTTGCTATAGTAAGGCATGAGAGTGCCCTGCTGATCCCAGCGGGAGCCTTCAAACCACCACTTCTTCATCAAACATCTGTGAATGGCTCTCACAGCACAAGTGATGGCGCATCGTCCTACTTCACTGACTGATTCGGGGTTAAGTACAAGGGGTCAGCGTGGCCTCCATTTGGACACTGCTTTCCAGTAATAATAACACTGCTAAGAAATATTGTGTTGACTATTTCTACTTCTCACTAGGCCTCGGCCGTATCTATTTTTCAACTGCCTTCCCCCTTGCCACTGCCTCATTTCCTTCCTAAATTTTCAGCTGAATCCAAGCCATTGACGTAATTCAGGCATTCAGAGGGCAAAACAAAACCCACCCTTGATCTCGGTCCAGAAACCTTTAAAATCCAGCTAAGGCCAAGCCGTCATGATGCCAGACTAGCTGGAGGGGCACATGGAAGGAGTGCCCGGGTGCCGAGCAGCTCAGAAGAGAAATGCAGCTCCTCACCCCACTGCTGGCTCTGCTCGAGTGCCAGACAGCCCCAGCACACACTGCAGAAGCTGCTGGAGCAATCCAATACAGCACTGTAGGATTCACTCGTGTAACACTTGTATCAATAAGTAAGATCAAAATCTTAAATCTTCACCTCAGAACTTACATTTGAACTGGCCTTGAAGGTTTAAGCTCTCCATTTGCAGATAATTCTGTCACTTCTAAAGAGAAACAGAAACTACGCTCATTGAACGGGTAAGACAGCTTACTGTCACCAGGGCTGTAAGCTGAACCTGAAGCCTGGCAGCAGCTTAAGTACTGCTGGTCTCTGCTTGCGTCTTCCAGTTTCACACTTCCAGTATCTGCCTTGAGCCTACACCTCTCCACTACAAAGAGTTAGTGTCTGTTACTAGCACGGTTACATACGCAAGGCTGTTTATAAAACAATGATTCATTACTGCAGCATTTCGGTGGGCTCACATCTCCCATATTGCTTGCATATCAACTAAACCTGCTACACATTCTTCTTTATCTGTCGTTCTTTGCTGTACTAGCTTTAGTAATCAAACGCAACATCTGCAGAAATACTAACCTTGAAAACTGCACAAAGTGGAAAAGTGGGGATGAATTTCAGCAATTTAATTGCTTTTTACTCAATGCACTTGCAAAATAGCTCTGTGATTCCATCCGCATGGTGTTACTGGCAGGTAATGCAGACCAGATGTTAGAACAGACCTTTTCTGCATCTGGTAAGTTGATTCCTGGCTTCATTCAGATGTGAACCAAGACCCTAACCAGGATAACATCACCCCTACGACCAAAAGGAGAGCTGACAGTAGGTGGGCTGAGCTCCTCACAGCAGAAAGGAGATCTTGAGCAATTGTAGGTAGTTTTCACAGATGACAATAATTCAGAATTTCAGACTAGGAAACTGGGCCCCAAGAAATAATGCTCTCTTCCAAAAGCGTATGGGAAAAGGATAGTTCCCCCTGAGAAGCACTGTTCAGTTACTTTACTGAGACCACTTTAACTAACAAGTCAAGATGCACATTGGGCATGCCATGAGCTGTCCATGTTAGAGCCCATGGGATGCTTGCCAGCTTTCATTCAGAATAAAATAGCAAATGCAGCTTCAGACATGCCTGTCTGCATCTTAGCTCGGCTTTTCAGCTGGATTGAAGCACCATGATAAGGTAGGAGACTAAGAAAAAGAATAGCTTTGTATCTCAGAACAAAGCAGTACACCCAAACCCAGCCACTCGAGGGGCTATGGGTGGGTCACAAGGCCCCTGGCAGCGCGCCCTGCCCTCTGCTCAGAAGCCCTCTTAGCACTGCAGCCATCCTCTTGCAGCTGAGCACCAATGGAACAAGAAAACTGCTGTTATTTTCCAGGATCACACTGCAGCCTTAGGAAGAGCTACACACTTGCAGTGACCTGCAGCTGACAAGCCATTACTGATTAACATGTTTTTTACATTGCTGTGTTTTTAGCTCAGAAGCGCTCAGCTCGCCCCAGGTCACAGCTGGGCTCGAGGCACAAGCTGACTGAGGCAAGCAGCTGGTGGGAAGGAGAGCCAGACACAAAGGTCACTGCCACAGCATCTCCCTCCTCCTACCCTGCCAGCTGCCCTTGCCCACGGCTTGGCTTATCACTTGCTTGCCCAGGTCAGACAAATCCCAACCTTGTGCAGTATGTGGGAAGCTGGTCCTGTCTGTGTCGCTCACCCAGCTCCAAGCCCCGTGGTACTGAAAGGGCAGAAGCTTTGTCAGGGGGAGTTTCACTTGAGATTTCACTTCTACTCACAACAGGCTTCTTGCCGGTTGGTTTTGATGCGATGGTAATTGTTATAGTGTTTCAGGATCACATCACACTGAGTTGCTTCCGAGCATAAAGTTTTTATCTCCCGCTCACACCGCTGCCGAAATTGGAAAAATATGGAGGGAATGCTGGAAGTGCCCAGATAACTCCTTCAGCTCTGTCCTCATGCATTTCTCAAGCATGAAATAGTAATGTCATTACCACTAGAAATAAGGCTTTCCACCAAGTGAGGATTAGGTCTTTGCCTATGATTACAGATGGATATCCCTGCCTATCAATATATATTTATGCAGTCTCCAGAGGTTTTCTGTACGTCTGTTTCATTACTGCTCATGGGAGCTGTATGCAAGATGCTGCCCCTGTTACCAGCTGTACTCTGTTATGCTGGGAGACTGCATTAGCCAGGCAGGAGACTGCTGCTGACTGCACAGGCTTAAGAAAAATCCATCTTCTACTGCTTCTCTGCTGGATTTAACCTCTAGCCATTTTTGAAGTCCAGCTCCACAGCAGTATAAACTGAGCAGCTCCCCCCACCAGCCACAGACACCTTACACTGCTAAGCCACAAGATGTTTTATTTCAGCATTCAAATATCTGCTCCATTGCAAAGTTACTTCAAGTGAAATAAGTTAAAGTGGGAGCAGCTAAACCTGAAGGACAGACGAGTTTAGACAACCTCCGGTTATCACAGGAATACATAAGGTATAGACACTGTAGGCACTTGGTAGTCGGTGCTCCTTACATGAACTATCGTGTGCCATATGCCACCATGCAGTAACAGCTGTTGCTCCAGTCAGGCCATAAATGAATCGAGATTAAGGAGTGGCGTTAGTCTATGATACATCTGGAAGGACCGAGATAAAATTTCAGTTCCTGTTTCCTAATTAAATCTACTCTTCCCTACATGAACCATAGTTCATAGATGTGTAGCAGTTTCCCTAAGAGGATCAACCCTTTCCATGCTATAGTTTTTGCCTCTTTTCTACATAGCAGTATTTATCCTTGTGATAAGAGGTTTCAGTTTTGATCCAGTAGTTTTCATTTGACAGTCTTGGTTAAACATCTCAAGGGGCATGTCCCACCTGAGCTGGAATTGCCCACCACATGATGCAGCGCTCCACGCATGGCTGGGGGCTGCCCACCTGCACCACCTCACTGCAAGTCTCTTGAGCTTTGCCTGCATTTCAGATCCACGGGGAAACTGATTGTCACTGCCTGTGACCTGCCTCCACAGTATTTCTCCAGTAAAAGATAGCCCTATCATGCAGGAACAACACCCCTCCCTATTGCCCTCCCTTCAGGTATGAAAACAAAGACTCAAGTATCACCCCCATCCTCATGCTAACAACCACTCTGGAGCTTCAAGAGCTTGCTGCAGGCAAAATCTCTTAGGGATCACTGTGAGGAGCGCCAACGTGGTTTGTCTTTGACTTCACCTTGTATATAGCTGCCTCCCAGCCTGGCTCAGCAGTCTGGGTGTGAGGCCAGAAAGATCCTGCAGGGATGGAAGCAGAATCAGCTAAGATATGCTTCCCTCCAAGGTTCTCAGTGCACTTGTGATACTATTGCACTCCTCTGGAAACAGGTCAAAGTCACTGATGATGTTACTAAGGACTCAGTTATCTCCCTAAGGGTTGAAGAAGGCTACATTTTCAACACGACTTGCTGACTGCTTCTCCTCAGCTCTTTATGCACCAGTCTGATCTCTGACTGCTGCATCAGCAGTTTGTCTGGTGAGAATGTAGGCCATGGGGAAGGTCCTTACAGAGCTATCAATCTGCTGATACATGCTCTGGAGCTTAGAGTCATTTGCTCTTCTTCCTGCTCTCCAAGATATCTTATTCAGTGAGGTTTGGATGTAGGATTGCAGTTATGCTCTGAGGTGTGTTGTTAAGTACCCAGCCATCTCCTTCTGAATTTTACTGTTGTATCTCAAGAGGGAGCGTGAGGATTCTGCTGACTTCACATTAGAGATCCTCACTTAAGGAGGAAGACCTTCAGTCCTGCTTTCTCCTGGCCCAAGCACCGTCTTGCTGTCTGGAAGCACATATCTCTTCAGTTAAGTGCTTAACATCCAAATTTGATGTCTGAAGATGAGCCCTGAGCCTGCTTTGATGACATCTCTGACCCCATCCTTTCAGAGAAGCAGACTGGTCCAGGGCTTTTAGTTCACGATAGAGCTAAAAGTGACAGTTCACTGAAAGCTGGGAGCCTTCGGCAGAGTCCTACAGGCTGAGGAAGCTGTAGACATCATCTAGTTCATCCTAGCCAGCAGCATTTAGATTATTCCCAACTGAAGTCTGCCTTATCTCCAACCTCCATACGATAGACATGTGAGAAGGTCTCCCGAACTTAGAGCAGTCAGACCCCACCTCTTTCAAACACAATGCCCTGAGTACATCCCAAAGGTAGCTCAGGAGGCTGCAGCAGCATTGACCCAGCAGCACGCAGCCAGCAGACTGCTGTAGTAATGCACTCCACAAGCCATCCTTCAGGAGGGATTACACCAGCTGGCTTCCCTGGAGCATCATGGAGCTTCTCACTTGTAGGACTTGTAAACGAGTGCTTTACTTTTAGCCAACAAGTGTAAGAGCTGTTAGAAAAAGTTAAGCTGATATTTGGAGCTCAGTTTTCAACCTACAGAGAACCAACCCATTCAAGCTGCTGTAAACTACAAGGGCGTAGGAGAAAAAAAGGTTTTTATTTTTTAAGCACCATAACAAGATGAAATAGTTAAATAAAAGCAATGAGCATTTCCCAAGGAATATTCTGTCATGACAGTAAGACAGGGTTGGACCTGCAGGAAGCAGTGGCTTTCTCTCCTAACTGCCTTTGCTTGCCAGGCAAAAAGGGCTGGAATGAGAGTAAGAAAAGCACACACAAGGGAACTGTTCCAGTACTCAGCATCTCATTGGCACTGAAGCTGACACAGCAGTGGGTCCCAGAGGTGGCCTAAAGAGTGATGGCCATGAGAAAGAACCAGGCTTTTGGAGGGAAGTGGAAGAGTCTTCCCAAGAGATGATAAAAAATAGATTAAAAGCTATCATTAGTAGTGGATACAGAAAGGGGTTGCAGGATACTAATAATCATACCACAAATGCTTTTTTAAGACATGATTAAAGTACATCTAACATATCCTTATATTTATAAAGGCAGATGCATGTTAGACTTACACAACACAAGATGTCTATCCACAAAGAGTTTTCTTAAGATCTACATGTCTCACTACCAAATAAATATGTCCAGTCTGTTTGACAGACCCACATACACGCCACCAAATAAATGTTAGGAATTTACTGGCCTTTTAACACCATCAGTACAACACTAGAACGCACCGCAAATGATGCAGAGCTCTGATGGAAGAAAACCTGATGCAGACTGTAAAAACCCTTTAAGTTCATATGATAATTAGGTGCCTGCACCACCTTCTGCCTCTCAGGAAGGGAGGGAAGGTAGTAATTATCAGCCAGCCAAACTCCTTGCTACACGAAGAGGGCTCCCACACTCCTGTCAGCAATGACAGCAGCCAGTACTCTGTGGGCAGTGCCTGTTTTATCCCCTTGCCAAACAGCAAGTGAAAGAGGCTGCATCACCAGCCTGCCTGTACTGGCATGGGCAAGGCTCATGTAGATTAAGAGCTATATGGTTTAAACCAAGGACCTCCTACAGAGTGGTTTGGAGAGAGCACTGATATTGCCATTCTCAATGCTTGCCTGACATCCGGACAGGTCAGCCTGGGGCATTCCATCCAGCCAAGCCAGCAGCCACCTCCAAGGCATCTCTTGCCAGGTGCAGCACAGCAGCTTTGAGTCAGGCTGCAGGAGCAAGACTGCTGCCCTTGCCTCTTGGGCAGCAGCTCTGCTCTCTGGAGTCATGGGGTAGCAGCCACCTGCCTCCAGAAACAGCAGAAACAGAACAGGATCTTCTGTCTGCCTCCATAGATTCCCATAATCAAATTTCAGCCAACTTCAATAAGAGCAGAATAGACTTTTCTTAGTTGTTTTTTCTTCCTGTAATTGAAATGGGTGTCAATTTGACTTGTCAGTTTTAATTAGCATTTGCATTATGTTATGTTCTGAAGAAACTGCTCTGTTTTGACAAACAAGGAGGAAAGTCTAGTAAATAACTCAAGCCTAGAATTCAGGATGTCAACATGAAAGGCAAAACTAATTAAGACGCTTCACAGGAGATCACAGTGCTTCCCACAGACACCAGTGACATGATGTTTTAGACAGGCATTCTGTACAAGTGGATATATACAAACACATCCAAACTGTAAGGGTTTCATAAATGAAAACTGACATCAATTAGTACTAGCAATGGAAGAGAGCCCAAGACCTGCAGCTAAATTCGAGACTAATAATACTAGATGTAGTTGCAAGAACACAGCAAGAATCAGTCCTCCTTGCAAATAGAAATACAGCAACTCAAGATAAAAATGCAAAGAAAGCATTATCATCTGCAGCTAATGAATGGAAAACCAACACAGGTACAGACTCTCTGGAGCAAATGTGGTTCATATCTCCTGCTGTAGTCAATCAGTATTACAAACAGATATACCTCCAGGGACATCAATGGAAATACAAGCATCTTTTTAAAAGAAACATCAGACAAGAAACATTAGACATATTAGACATTCCAATCAACTGAAGCACAGTTTAACCTATTTAGCTCAGACTTACAGACAAGATGTGCAGCAACCAGGACAAACCTATATGCAAACACAAATTAGTTTAGTGCCTTCTCTAACACTGAAAAGTACCATTACCTGTGCAATTTGCACAACTCCGGCAGCATCACAAAGCATCACTGTATCACCAACTTTTTTTTAGGGGATATCTCCAACCCTTGAAGAACCTCAGTTCTTAGCAGCTTTACTGAAATGGCGGGAAAAATACACTGGAGAAAGGAAAAAGCAATTTGAGATGAACACCGCAACAAAAAAAATATTGCCATACACAAGCAACTTCCTGCTTTGACTGTAAACTATCAGAGATTCTAAAACAGCCATCTAGCAGCTGGAAAAGGAACACCACCACTTCTGGTTTTAAGATGGAGTTTGTTCTGCTCATGATAGAGTATGTGACCCCGCTGGCTGGGGTTATGGGTGGTGGGGATACACAACAGAGATTCTCCACAACCAGAGTGGTCCCTTGCACGTTCCTCCTGCTAGCATCAGCAACTTCCTTGCTCAAAATATCATCACTTTTAGGAATGTTTCCTGTTTTTTTTCCCACCCTCTGGGGTAGGTGAAGGGCAGGGAGGGAAAGATTGAGA
This sequence comes from Numida meleagris, assembly GCF_002078875.1. Lineage (NCBI taxonomy): Eukaryota > Metazoa > Chordata > Aves > Galliformes > Numididae > Numida > Numida meleagris. Next base: position 17,725,341 of record NC_034416.1, read on the forward strand.
AGTAGTAGTAATTATTTTTAATACAATTCCTCAGTTCAATGTGACAACAATTATTTACTTGTTTTTACAAGCAAGTTAAAGTTAAAAGACTCTTAGGAACTGAGGTTTGTAATGGAAGTACCAATTGGCCTTTGATTACAGCAGCATGAACACTGCAGCTCTAATAACTCATCAAAATCTAAGTTGAACCATGGCATGAGGTGGAAATTTCAGACAGGGGATCAGTGTTTTTTTGCTTTGTTTTTTGGAAGTAGGTGAGACCTGACTAGAATCAAATTAGCAGAAATATATATATATCTTTTTTCCTTACTACAACATGGAGAAGACCACAAACAAGAAAGTTTAACTTAAACAGAAGTATTTAGCTTAATAGCAAGGCTTGAATGTTTCAGTGGATGACAGCGTTTTGGTGCGTGTTCCTCTTCCCACCAGGCCTCTGTCCAAAATCCCACTTAGGGCCATGTTGTGCCAAAGAGGAGCCATACTCAAAGACATTGTGGGGCTAGAATAACACAATTCCTTCAGTGAAAGCTTCTTGCCTACCCACATGGACTTGCCCTGTAGAAATCACAGTATTTCATCCTGCCTTCAGTGAAAAGCTTTTCCCCTTTATCTACGTATGACCATGGCACTCGCTAACAGAGGAACTCAGGTTGTTCCAGGGTTATACATTTCTCCTCCTCACAGCTGAAGCTACAGGCATGGAAGTTTGAATAAGTTAGAGCCATGATGGCGGCGACCATTGGTTAACCATCTTTAGTACACAGTCATAGTAGCCACCTTCGCTTCATTTGTCAGATGAGATCACACCATTTTCCAAGGTTAGACTCCAAAGATTAACAAGACAAGGCTTCTGAACAGCACTGCTAGGCTGTGTGACCTGTGTTTCAGGAAGCTACCCTCTTGGCACCTACGTCACTTGTAGGTGTGGAACATTAGTGACAACAGCTGAGGTGCTGAGCACCACCCAGGACAAGACCTGCCTCAGTTTCCTGTTAAGCCAAGAGCAGGAGTTCACATTGTGAAGAAGCATCGTGTTTCTTAAATTCAGGTCCCACATCGTAGATTGTCACACATACAAGGAATCTTCAGACCATGATGAAGATCCTGCTCAGCCTCACCCCATCATTGTTTCAAAGCTCTAACTGTGCAGAACAACTTCACATAAATCAAATCCGCTCTATCAGTCTATAGGCCTGTTTCTAGAGTTAAATCTCTCCTTACATCGAGACAAAATAAAGGAAGCTTAAAAAAAAATCTCAGGCTCACAAAAGATTCTTCTTCAACCATGAAATGTTAATATAGGGCATGAATAATTGAGATTTTCTGATCTCTTCAAAGAATCTAGCCTCATTGAATGTTACAGGACTTATTTATATTATTTGGATAGTAGAGGAAATAACAAATGGTTTCACCCCTTCATTCTGTCCAACAGAGAGCCTTAAGGACGCTGAGGTACAGTAATTGCTGTAATGGCAGTTTGCTCACACTAAGTCTTAACGTTGTAATAAAGAGGTTTTTTTGGCTCTCCTTTAAGATTTATTCACCCTAAAACGCAATCTGGAAATTTGACTTCTCATTTTTCAGCATTATTCCCACAATAGTAATCTGCTGAGTCACTGGTGCTCCAGACACCCTCTCAATCCAGGACCGGCCAGAGACAGTCAACAGGGCAAAAGGGGAGACAAGAGAAGTTGGGACAGGAATCCCAGCACATTTCATTCCTTCCTTCAGACTCTTCAGTCCCAATTTCCTATCACTAGGCTCTCAAGCATATTTTGTGCCTAAAAATAAACATCAGAGGAGCACTGCCCTGCGTTTGGCTGGCTACCAGAGTCTCTTCTGCAGACTTTCTCAAGCAGTGCTCTGGACCACACAGGACTTTGAGGCAGAAGTGCACCCCACAGGCCAGACCATCGTCAGGCCCAAGCCAAGACGATGATGCTGTGGGCACAAGTGACTGCAGAGCTCTGGACTGACCAAGTACAGGGATCCCGTGACCAGAGACACCTCACCACTCACCTGCAGATTTACAGGCTTTGTTGGTGCAACTCTTCCTTTTTAATTTGCATCTTCCATCGTTAACAGAATAGAGGGTGCAAAACAGAATGCTTTCATTACTCCTGACTTAATAGCTGGAGTAATTGGCTGATTATTAGAAATAAGTCAAATGAAGAAGTTATTACACTTCCCTTTAGAAGAAATAAATATTTGCTCGTTATTCTTTGCCAGCATAGCAGTAACATTGTGATATCTCAGCTAGAGCCAAAGGCAGCCCAGTGGGGGCAGGTCTGCACTAACAGAGATCCTCATAACCAGCCCAGCACAGTGCTGAGGTGGGACAGCTCCCAGCTCAGGCTCCTATTTCTCAGAATTGCAGCATTTTAAGACCACATCTGAGCACGAATCTGTGTCTCAGTGACATGGTAATGGAGAGAGGCAGGTGTTTAAGGCACACAGCAAAGAGCAAGGGAAGCTGCTGCACAAGGTGCTTTGCTAATAAACACCAGGTGCAAGGCATCATCCATTAGATTTCAGGATACCCAATTCCAACACAACATAGTGTTGTAGAATACAGAAATTTTTAATACCAGAAGGAATTGGTGCTATCAGGCTGACCTCCAGTATCTGAGACTGCAGCTCCTGCACCGTTTCTTAAAGGGGCTGCTGCTTCCATATGCCATCGCCAGCCCCATGACAGCTGAACTCACTTTTTCCCCCCAAAAAACATTATAGCTGTTATCCATTATCTGCAAAGCAACTCCCGTAGCAATCTCAGACTGATTGTTTTTAACTAGTTTTACTGGCATCGTTAAATCATTTCTCATTTCCATTCTTTGCTGCCATTAGTACAGCATAGAAATACTAACAGTCCTAGTTTTTAACTAGGAAAAAATTCCTACTGGGACAGTTCATGCCCTGCACTACCATTACATTAGTGTAATCACAACTTCCGACAGAATTGGCCTCGTTCTCTCTGCAGGGAAACAAAAGAAGATGGTCAGCACTACAGTTTTCTCCCCACTGCACTTACAGCAGGAGTTTAAGGTACACATATATATACGACCTACCCTCAGGAGAAAGATTTACCCAGCGTGGACAAAGAATTGCAGCAAGTTTGGTAACATTTCATTACTGCTAATCATTTTCACCAAGAGAACAGGCTCATTTCAGATAGAGAAGACTGCATATACCAGAAGTAGACAGTACACATTAGTATAAGCACAACATAAACCAGAATGAAATCAGTCCTGACCGCATTAAAACAACTCAACAAATCATAAGGGAAATTATAAATTAGCTTGGCTGAACTCTGATGCATTAGAGACAATTACACATTTAATCAAATTAAGCACGGTATGCAGATTGGTCTTTCCCACATTTGTGGTTGATCTCAGCCCTTACAGCATCACAGACAAAAGGATCCTGCTCCTCTCAAGGCCAAGCAGATCACAGCCCTCATCTGGGTACTTGTGGATGTTTCTGGCTGCTGTCCCCCAGCCAAGCGTCCTGCTAGGATAACTTCCCCATCATCACAGCTGCTGTTGACAAGTTATCCTCTCCATCAAACCCACATCCAAGCAAAACACAAAACATCAGTAGCAAAAAGCAGCCAAGTACACATACTTCTCCCTTCCATATACCAGGTCCAGAGGAAAGTCATGAGCTAGAAGAGTAGATCTCAAACCTCATCAGACTCCGTTTATTTCGTGTCAGTGTTTTCCGCATGCTGTTTAGGGTTTATTCCTGGTTTTTGTTGTATGAGTTGGTTTTTTTGGCCCATTACTTCATCACACCTCCCCTTCCCAAGGGCATCAGCAGAAAAACCAGGGGAGCAGGCAGTGCAGCAAGCTGTACGCCCATTGCTGCGGTCTGGGCAATGCCACTAAAAGGCAGGGTCTGCAGAACCTTGTCTCAAGTGATTTATTCAGCCCTCTGCATTTCCAGGAATGATGTTCACATCTGATGTTCATTTCAAAGTTCCTGCTTCAGCAGGGTTAATGAGAAAGAAAGAAATCATACAGCAAATTAAGGCTTAATCATCGGGCAATTCCCTTAGATAAACGTTAATTGTCCCATCCTCAGTGCTTTGCGGTGTAATTAATTGTACCTCTGTACAAAAGGGAAAAAAAAAACCTAGAGCACACTTCATTTCAAGGTCACAAAACAGATGGGAAAGAGGCAAGTACAGAAGCAAAATGTCATCTCTGCCCCAACTACTAGGCAGTATCCACTCTTCAAGTTTACACAACACACAGAAAACCAGAGACGTTGCTATCTCCCAAGTGAAAAGCAGTGAGAACAGAGGCTGGGAAAAGGGAGCTCTGCAGCATTGATCATGTAAATGAACTGCAGCTCGTATCTGTGCACTTGCTATGTAATAAGTTTGACAAATAGACTTGTATGCAAAGGTATCTAGTTCCTTTTACGTATCCTTGTAATGACTACAGCAACTATGGACTTAAATATCCAAATCCCATCTCTGAGCTCAGCTGTAATTTACTTTCCTTTACTGGGATACTTATCATCCTAATGCCCCTGCCAAAACAAAAGTAAATTCTACCAGACACATCATTATAGTATTTAGCAATCAGAACAAGACAGTAACACAATACACTAAACCACAAATACCCCAAAACGTTAGCTGCTGCTATCCCTTTACTGTTACTTAAGCATCCTAATGCAATTTCATCTGATTGCAAAGTGAAAATATGAATGATTTATGTATAACAAATAGTCCATTTTATTAGCAGCTGAAATGTTTAATGGCTAATATTAATTTCTGCTTAGCACCTAGCCAAACCTCTCCCAGCTGAAAACTCTGAACGTGGGCATCTGTGCTTGGTATTTATTTCACTTGAAAGACTCAAACAAAGCTGAATTTCAAACATGGTTACATAATGAGGAAATTGAGGTATGACCAGATCACATTCAGTCTGAAGAGAGCTGCAGAAATTGTTCCAAGGTGGTCACGTCACATCCATCCCAGCCTGATTTAGGCATTTGGAGCACCATGGAAAGTGGAGCAACAACAGCAGAGCAGCAAGGTCCTAGGCTGCAGTAAGTGAGGATTTGCTCCAATGGGCATAAAAATAAAGGAAAGAAACTGCTTACCTTCAGAAAGCCTCAAGTACACAGGAATCTCCAGGAAGATACCCTTGCCTCCACTGCCAGCCCTTGAATGAGGTCTGGGAAGGTCTCCACCCCTTCCAGTCACTCAGTGCATTGCATGCACCTGAGCTCCCCAGGCTGGCCCTGCCTTCCCACCAGGTGCTCCATCACTGCTTCAAGCTCTGACTTAGCCTTTCCGCTTCAGCACTGTCTGCTACCGACCCAGATTACAGCACGGTTTCAGAGAGGTGGCATCCATTCCTTACTCAAAGGCTGATTACCATATCCTATGAAGCATGAAGATCAAGAGATCATGCAATTACCATCCCAGCTGTTATCGCTGACTGTGCCATTCCAGCCCAGCTCAGTGCCTCTTTAAAGAGGTCACCAGCACATAACTAATTCTTCAAATGACAATAACCACTGACATACTCCAAGGCAAGCAACCAGTTACAAACACTTGCAAGAAGCTGCCTCATTGAGCATCATAAAGACTAGTATTTGCTTTTCAAAATTCTAGCATCAGAGAACAGAGCAGGGGAAATGTTTGGCATCTGGAAAGACACTGGCTGACTGGGTCCTCAGCCTGAGGACCCACAGTTGCAAGTGACTTATTTCCTTCTTGGAGTGAAGCCTACCAAACCCCTCCAGTCTACAGAGGGGAATCAGTGGGAGAAAAGCATCTCCATTTTTGAGCTCCTACCAAGCCAGGTGCAGGAAGGCACTGTGCAGTGCATAACCCTTGCTCTTCTTCTTGTACAAACATCAGTCTTTAAGCACACTGAGACAATGACGTCATCAGTTTATGTGTTAGCAACCCCCAAATTCTCTTTCTGTGGAGTTCTGTGGAACAGATCATAAAAATGAAAATTTCCATTCCCTACTGATATTAGGATATATATAGCATTGGTTGGATATTAGGAAGAATTTCTTCTCAGAAAGAGTGGTCAGACACTGGCACAGGCTGCCAGGGGGGTGATGGAGTCACCATCCCTGGAGGTGTTCAAGAAACATGGAGATGTGGCACTGAGGGACATGGTCAGAGTGCATCGTGGGGGTGGGGTGGTGGTCGGACTAGATGATCTTAGAGGTCTTTTCCAACCTTAATGATCCTATGATTAAATAAGCAAAGGAAAAACAGCTATATTGCAGCTAAGGAAAGCTCATTTTATGTACCCCAGTCACTAACACACAAAGTGAAAATTTCTGCTTTCCCCAATGTCATTACCTAAAGTTTCCTCAGTAAAAATAAAAACGCCAACTCTCCTCCCCATACACAAAAAGGACTTCTCTGTTGCTTACAGTTTATTGATTTTTCTGCTGTTCAAGTATCAGTGAATCTGTAAGACCTCACCTCTAACCACCCTGCACGTGCTTTTATGTCACAGAGCATTTTAAGGCAGTAAAATGGCAAAGTAAACAAGATACACAGGTGACTGTGATGTGTTTCCCCAAGGGCAGAAAAGCATTGTCAACCTCTGTTGCATTTTCCATTTGCTCTGAAGGAAAGTCAAAACCAATGCTTTCTAACTTACAATTAATATTGATTCCTTTTGGAAAACCTAGGAGATGTGTATATCTCTACATATGTTTCCATGCAATGAGAAGAGCATGGGTAGGTCCTGTCCTGGACTCCAAAGGGCTTCAGGCCTGGCTCGCCGGTAGGGGCCCCCTGACCAGGGCTCCTGCAGATGAGCCCTTGCCATTGCTTGGAAGATGGAGAAGTAGCAGTGGAGTGCCAGACACAGCCTTTCCCTGCTCCTGCCACGGTCATCCTCATAGTGACAAACCCTGGTGAACCAGCCGTGGCCCTCAGGGCTCTCCTGAGCCTGGCAGTGGGGCCTGCTGCCAGGTGTGCTCCAGGTGTTCTCCAGCTGTGCTCCAGCTGTGCTCCAGCTGTGCTCCAGGTGTGCTCCAGGCTGGCCACGTGCCCCCATGCCATGGAAATCCCAGGGTCATTTCTTGTTCTAATGTCCTCATTAGCTTCCTCATCTTGGCCAGGTCCCAGGCTGAGCAAGCACAGTCCCTCCACACACATTCCTCTCTCATTCCAACCACAGATGCCACTTTCAATTTCTTTCCTGCAAACTGCTCTGTTTTTGTTTGTTTGCTTGCTTCTTTTTAATTAATTAATAACAAAACAGCTGCCACTTTTCACCAAGGAGATGACTGTATTTTGATGACAGATTAATACCTCTATACTACATGCTTACCAAAACTGGTGGAAACCCAACCTCAAGGCAAAGGAATCTGCGTGCAGTTGAGGAAACAATACATTTTGCAGCCTACTTCTAGAGAAATGTTGAAGTTTTGTTCACAGCAGAAGAGCATAATGCAGACAGTATTTACAACAGATCGTACAATTACAAGCTGTAAATAAATTTACAACTGCAATATACCACAATTTATTAAATGTGTTACCTATAAAATATTCCATATACAGAATGAGTGATGTTTCAACTGGAAAGATTTATAATACGGTTTGATGGCTTAGTCTATTTAAGAGGCAATCTAAGAAAGCGGTGACTGCACAGCCATTGCCTATAATTTCAAAGACATTATGGTTTCCCTGGCTTCCTAGAAGTTATTATTTGAGTTAAAAACATTATCTGGAGACTATGCTTGGGAGATCACATAGAAACATACTTCAATTAATGATTCAAACCAACCCCTTTTTGCTTTGGAAACTGACCCCATACTGTAAATTCTATCTCTGCTGTGCAGCACATTACTTACAGCACATGAATAATGGATATCATAAACAAGCATCACAAAATGAAAATTCCATTAACAATATTGCGGAGCTTCCATTCACAAATGCAGTTCTTGAGTGGTACACATTTTATTGCTCTTACCACCAAGGACAATATTTGCATACCTCATCACAGAGTTCTTACAAGAACCCATTCTGCATTTCTTATCTCGGAGCTTTTATGGTAGGAAATATTGCATTGGGCCCAGTAATTTACATTTTGCTGATAAAAGTCTAAATACATATGCAGCAGCTCTTTATTGACTGGCTTCATGTTATAAATTATAAGCTTGGGAGTAAATATATGAGGACAAATATTGATTTCTAAACAGTCACCATGAATGAGATCTTATCCTGGTGTTGAGTTATGGCACCTCTTGTCTTTTATAGCTGTATCTTATCCCCCAGCTACTAATACTTCGTGGCAAGTACATAAATGAATAACACCACCTCACTTCTGACAGTTTAATTCATTCATGGCAGAAATAGCAGGTACAGGAGTCAGTACAGCGATGGTCTAGGATAACTACATGGACAGACATTTTGGGATCTGCAATTATCATAAAACCAGCTTTCCATGTGTTGCACCACTGAGCATTGCAAACTTTACTGGGGAAGCAGCAGATGAATTGCCATGCCTCTTGGAAAAGATCAGCAAAAGAAGCAGCAGTACCGCCCTGGGATGTCGTGGAACAAGCAGCACTTGTTCTTTCAACAAGTCCGTTCCACGGCTGCTCAGCAATTTTTGCTTTAATGGAAAATCTCAGCCTTTCCTACCCCAGCACTGCAGCTGCACCTGATCTTGTTTCTCTGCAGCTTGTGGGCTGTTCAAGCAATTGCCCCATAAATCGCAGCTACAGCACCAACTTCGGTCTCTGTGTAACTGCAGATGGTTTTACTTTAGAGAAGAGCCTTAGCACTATTCCATGGAGCTCAGTGGACTCATTTCGTGGTCAAATATGCTTCTCAGTGGAGCTGTACAAGTATATGGGTTAGCAGAATTTAAACTGTCTAACCTATTTTCACCAGAAGTTTGGACTGCTTTGAAATAAACTCATAGCCACATCGAATAAGTAAACTTGGAAATTCAGTAAAAAATACAGCTATGTATATATTTGAACAGTGGTCACTGATACCCATGAGGTCACACCGACATTTGGAGCAAAGTAAATACTGTCCATAAGTATCCACTGGGTGATTACACACGGTGTTTGGTCAGGAAACAGGAGCAAGGCACTGCCTGTGTAATAAATCAAACAGAGATCTCCAGCTGCAGCTGTGACTGGTTCCCCTTCTGTATTCCCATCACCCCTGCTATGGCAGTGCCACTGAGACCTCTGACAAAACACCTCTGGCCAAGCTGGCAAGGAAATATCACTGCTGCGACCTATGGATGGGACGTAGCAGCTGGAGGACTGCATGAGTACAGCAAAATCCAGGACCAAGACGTGCTTCCTTCCATCAGGAACTTACCCGTATGCCTTTTCAGCAAGTCCAATCCAGTCCTTGCCTTAAAGGACAAATTCAAAGAGGAGCTTTGCACATTTCAGTCATGTTTCTATGTTTATTTTCCAGTGGTTGTTTTTTTTTTTTTTTTTTAATTTTTTTAAGCCCATGTTTCATCACTGTGAGCTTGAGGAAACGCAATGAATGAGGCATTGTATCCTGCATCTGCTAGAGCAAGATAACCACTTACCAATGAGACAGAGGCAATCCTTGCTTTTTGCGGAGTGGTTCTCATGTATTTAGCCTTCTACAGCAATGAAACACTGCTTTTCCTTCATGGCGAGCCAGGACAGCAGCTGGCTTTACGTTCACTTAATCCCACCATTTCCAAGCAGTGTAACCTCATCTCTAGGGTTTGAGACTGACCTTGGAGAGCCTGGCAGCCTCTGCACAGCGCTGCGCCAGCGCCAGGAGAACGGAGAATGCCTAAAATACAGAAGAAAATGCAATGAAATGGAGGTCTGCATTTCTCCATAGACAGCTCAGTAGATGTTAATTGCCAGATGCCAGCTTCCTTTCAGGAACAGAGATCTGTTTCCCCTGATAAATAATTCACTAATTTTGGATACGCTTTGCTTAACTAAAGCCATTTCTCTTAAGACCTTACTGATTCTTTAGTAACTCTAGGGTAATTGCCCTTTCAGAAGTATTTCTAATATTCTTTTTCAGAGCGTAATACAAATTGGTCACAAGCTCAAATTTAACACACCAACCAAAAGAAGCCAGTTTGTTGCTGTCCAATATTTGAAACAAAAAAAGCAGTCAAAGCAGTATTTCTGCAGAGCGTTTCCTGAGAGTGGGCAAGAAGTGAACTTATAGTAAGAGGTTATAGGCTGCAGCCCACAACCCGATAGCTACAGAAGATAGGCACAAGAAAGGCGAAGAGCCTTGCAGGGACACACGGCGATGAGACCAATGGCAGAGTGGGGATTTTCCCTCTGATGAGGACAAATGCAGTGCACTGAGCTGCCTGCTCCAGGTGGGCAGAAGAAAAACCCTTGGATATGATGTACAGCTGAACTCAGTCTCTACTTCCACCAATTGTATTTGTCAACTCAATCTGCTTTCTGGTAGTCAACAAAACCCAAAGTGTTATTTCAAATATTTATTAAAAAATAACTGCAAAGGGGAAAAAAAAATCAATCAACAGTCCAATGGGAAATTTATTACAGCTTCAACAGGTAAAGGGAACAAATCTACGTTATGAGCAAAAAATTGCAGTAGGAAGTAGACTGAAAATTTCTTAATCAAACAATAAAGTGGAAACAGCATATGCAATACATATTCATATATAAATATACCAGTTACATTCCTCTTAAATAGATTAAACAACATTCGTTACCAGCATCCCAAAGTATTTCTTCGTGGCAGGAGATTCGTCTTTCTTCATGGCAATACTGTCTCTCCAGGAGTTCATGACTTCTGTGACAACTTCAGGACCTGGGGCCAGGCTCTATCCAATGCCACCACGCCAAATCCAGAGCCAGTGATGTAAATCCCGTTCCTAGGAGAGGTCAGCCCTATTTCTGACACTCAAGGCCGGGTACGTGACAGGTGGAACTGGCAGAGCACAGGTTAAGCTGTGGGAGCTCCTTGAAAGCTCAAATTTGATTAAAGCTAGATTCTCACAGGGAAACAGACTCTGCACAGGATTCCCAGTATAAGAAACACTTCCATTTTTTTCTGTAAACAAATGTTAACAAAATAAACTCTCTGTACCCTGTTAACCATTTTTTAACATAAAAATAAGGAGCTGCTTGGGCAGTCTTAAAATAACTCAGTATAAAAATCTATTCTATCCTATCCTAAGTACTGTCTCTGTATCAAAGTGCTAGCAAATGGCACAGTGTTTTCTGTTTGAAGCCGTACTCCCTGCTTTGACCGCTGGGCACTGCGGACCCCCGCCCCAGCAGGACTTTGCTCAGGAACCCACCCGTGGCGGTGGAACCCTCCCGCTGGGACGCCTCGGTGCCCTGACCGGGTTGTGCCAGGGTGAGCTCCTGGTGCCATCCGAGGGCTGGAGCCCATCACAGAGCCCATCCCCATGCTGAGGGAGGCAGCAGGGACCCACCTCACCCAGCCTGTCCCTGCAAGGCCAGTGGGGATCTGGGCTCAGACCTATGGCAGGAGAGAAGCAGAGGCCCCATCACTTTGCATAGTTCGCTTCAGCAGTGACCCTGTGAGCCCCCAGGAGATGCCCGTGGTGCTCCTCTTGCTCCTCGTCCTACCAGGCGCCAGCAGAGGCTCCACCGCCTGCCTGTTGGGAGCTCTTTGGCTTACTCGGTTTGGTTCAATGCTCGCTGGCTGTTATCTTGGAGCCTGAATAAGAAAAAGTGCAAATCCAAGCTTAAAGAAAGAAAAAACATCACGTGGCCGGCATTGAACATTCAGCTACAAAGACAACGAACCACGGGATGAAGCCCCAGTTGTGGGGGATTATGAGACGCTTGGCAAACCTGTAAAGTATCCTTCATGACTGTCTTAAAGGAGTGCCTTAGGCTTGGGTCGGTACTGAGCAGTTAAAACCATTTGCTGACGGGATTCTGACTAACGCTGCTGGCCAACTGCATGCTGGGCTGAGGGCTGGACACGGCGCACGGACATTTCTCTGGGCACCAGGAGAAGCTCCCCGCAGCTCCGGGTGCCTCGGTGCTTTTCCTATCCAAGTTTGACTCAAAACAACTTTGTTTGCACAGAATGGCGTGAATTCATCCAGACGGGCTTTGCTGCAAAGCAATCCGACTGCATTATTTCTGAGGGTCAATATACCTTTATTTGGCCATGCACAGGCAGATTAAGAGGCCAAAACAGAACTCAGCTTGATTCCTATTATGGGATGCTGGCTGCAGTGCACTTTAAAACAATAATTATCCGAAGCTGTGAAGATGTTCGAGTCTGAAAATATCACAAAGTGCCAGGGCACCCTGCAAACGCAGACACCCACTCACACTGCAGCAGACCTCACTGAAGCAATGCACTCTGCAGTGTTTCTTGGTCTGATCTACAAAGGGGTTTCATTTCCTTAAGCTCCTCTTCCCTCAAAGATTTCAGCAGGAGGGATGTTCAGCAACAAGACGCTTTCAGCAAGTGATGCACAAACAGCTTAACTTTGCTAAGGATTAGGCACTTGGTTTGCTCAGGGCCTTTTGTAAATCCTACCTACCTCCATCTCCAGGCACCTGCCTGCTGTTTTAAAGTCTGGCTCTCAGTGTTTCATGGCTCAGCCCTGGGAACCAGTCCTGCTTTGGTCTATGGTCAGTGCCTTAAGAAGGCTCTCCTTGGCCAGGATCAGGGCTGCTCCCTCTCCTTGCTGCACCCACGGGGCTCAGACCTGCTCCCACCCACCTCACAGCTCCTGCCATGCCCCGGTACGCCAGCACCAGGACAGGTCTGCCAGCCTGCGGACAGAGTTGCAGCAGGGCAGTTCTATACTGATTTAATGGGATTGTCTCGAAGCAGGATTCACTCATTTAAAACCATAGGGAGATGAATATGCAGTGAAGCTAAGGAAAAACCAAGTCATATTTACAGACAGCAACCAGCCTCCCTGCACACACTCCATTAAAGAAACAGCCTTATCTCTGCCCCTGTGCTTGTTGCTAATGTGATACTGGCCTTAGCTCTTAGAACATTGTTACAGCAACAAAGGCAACAAAGTTCAGGCTTTAACCGAAAACAGATGCATGAACATGCTTAACAAGTCTTCCCCTCTGAGCTCCTGTGAATTAATCACTACTTTGTACACGAATAAAATGGAAGAAAATTCCTCCCTTTTTTTCCCCATCACATTCATGCCATATGGTGGGCAAAAGGAGAGATGTTTGAAACCAACAGTTTCTTACCCTTTTGCTTTCATCTGTAAGCGTAAATATTACTGGAACCTAGTTTTCTTCTTTTATTAAAAGCCTGCACATGCACTGAATGGATAGGACTCCACTATGTTAATCTTTTGTATGATGTTCATGCAGAAGGGACTTCTGAGAGATATTTGGAATGAATGCTGGCCATGACAGGATATTGCCTAAATTAGAAGCAAGCTCCAACTATCTTCCTGCAATTAGATTATGTCATGAGCTATACTCTTATTCATGGCCTGGAAGGAGAGTGCAAGGGTACTTAATATCTGTAGAGATTCAATTAAATTGAGCACATCTGACACTCAGGAGGTCTGGCTTCTGCTTGCCTCATATCTAGCCCAGCCTAGCTAAAAAGTTGTAATACAAAAGAAAAAGGAAAATGAGCACATGAGGTGGAAGTCAATGTGCTCAGACATCTGCTGGCTGGCTAATACTGTTACTAACCTAAATGAGAAGGTCATGCAGTTTACACTTTGATTGCTATAGTTTGGTTATGTTAATGCTAAAGAACAGAATTCAGAGGGAGGAAGGAAAGGCTACTTTGTAATGTATGGCAATTTTGCAAGTTGCATTTCAAATATAAATGCATTTTTCCATGCACTCTGAGTGCTTCCTTTTTCAAGGGTATTGGTATGCTTGTGGCAAAAGCAACCAAAGCAATTAATTAGGCACATAGTGAAAGATGGCATAGGAAAATAAAAGGTAAAGGTCAGTCGTTTCTCTTCTGGAAACTCTTACTCAAAGCTGTGCTGTCACGGTGATACGCTGGGCATGAAAGGTTGCAGGCTCCTTCCTTGCATGAGAAGGGGTGGCTGTCTGGGATCCAGCAACATCAGCTGTGAAATACACAGGTAGAAAGGCTCTTCTATATTATATATACAAGTGTAACCCAGAATAAATAGTGCTGTTCTGACTCATAAGTGTATTTCAGCTTGGTTGTTGTTTGTTACGGCTGGGGATGGCTTGCTTTTCAGCCCTTCCGTCCCACCCTTGGACACGTCGATGAAGAGCAGCCTGGGAGTCCGGAGCATCAGCAGTATCCTTTTGTACTCCTTTCGGAAATTCTGGTTAAGCAGCCCATAGATCACAGCGTTGAGGCAGCTGTTAAAATAGGCCATAAAATAGCTCAGGACAAAAAGCCACTCAGGAATGTGTGGCTGCACTTTGGAAGGATTAATTGAAACAGCAAGGCCGATAAAGTTTAATGGTCCCCAGCACACAGCAAAAAGGACAAAAACCACAAACATAGTCAAGAAATTCCGGATGTCAGCAGCTCTGAGCTTCTGCTTGCAGTCCTGTCTCACCCGGTGTTTGACTTGAATCACCAAAATCCAGATCCGAAGGTAGCAAAAGGTCACGATGGACAGCGGGACAATGAAGTGGACCACCACCACTGTGATGGTGTACGACGTGCTCACCGTCTGGGCAAAGGTGCAAGAGTAAATCCGGGGGTCATACTGCAAGGAGCCAACAAAGAAGTTCGGCACAATGGCCACCACTGTGAGCGTCCAGGTCAGACAGATATAGCAGCAGGTGTTCTTCAGGTTGAAGAGCTTATCATACCGAAGGCTGTGGCAGATGTAGCAGTAGCGGTTGATTGCAATCGCAGTGATGTTGAAAATGGACCCAATGACGCTTAAGCCCATCAGGAATCCACTTATCTGGCAGTGAACGTTTCCCATGGTCCATCCGTTATGGAAAATGGCACTCAAGATCAGAGGATACGGATACACTGCGACTACCAAGTCTGCGACAGACAAGCTGACGACAAAGATGTTGCCTACGAAAAAGGAGAAGAGACCACGAGAGGTTAGCATAGGTCTGACAGACAGCTTCCAGCTCAGAGCTCCTCTTCAGCCTCACTGCTCGCTGCCTTCACTCTACCTACCGTTTGGAGTCTGAAACCACAGAACATTTTCTCTAAGTTGTGTAAGACTTTGCACTCCTTGTTAATTGACCAGCACAGCAGCAGCTACCAGACAGCTACACAGCACTCGCTGTCCCGCAGAGAGCTTCATTACTTTAAATACTACATAGAACACGATACTTTCTGTATTATCATACAGGGACACTTCACAGAATAATCAAAGAATGAATTAGGTTGCAAGGCACCTCTAGAGGCTGTCTGGTCCAACCCCCAACTCCAGAGAAGCCCTGCTCATTATGGGGCAAAGAATTAGGGCAGGCAGGTTAAGTTTTCAGCAGTTTGTTCATTATACTGACAGCAGTAGCGTGGGAAAGGTTTTTTTCTGGTCATTTGCATATGAACAGCTATGTTTTCACCACAACTTTGCAGTGTTCATACTGAGGAGCATGTGTTCCAGGAGACAGCGCAGCCAGCCTTTATGTGCTTATCTTATCTGGTACTTCTTCCTGTTCCTTTAATATTTAAAGTCGTCCAGAGCAATAGGAAAGGTCAATCACTCCTGAACAGACTGGGACTACGCAGGGAATATGATTAATAAGCTGCTGTCAGTTACCTCTGCAGTGTATGTGATGCAGGTTGCCCACTTAGGCTTTAAAGCCAGGAGAGTAGAGAGTCTGTCCAGACATGAAGTAATTTAACCCTTGCTGGACTGAAACTGGCACACTGCATGGGAAGACATCTGCCAACAGCACTGCACGGAGAGCCAACAGCCTGGGCAACCCGTGACTTCCCACAGTGGTTTCCAAAGGCTGGGAAGGGCTGCAAAGCTTCAACCACCACCTGCAGAAGTAAGGGCCACCTTCACACCACCAAGAGGCTTGGAATTAACTCTTCTGGTTTTGAAAACTGTTCCTGAAATGAAATTCAATAATCCTTCCAAATTGACCAGAAGCCAGGCTCCTATGAATCCATGCTGAGCAGATGCAACAAGAGCAGAGACCACGCCAAGGCAGTCGTGCAAGTCACGCTGTCACCTCTGCAACAGGGCCCTGCTGCTTGCCAAGCCCACACACTGCTGAGCAGAGCCAGCACGAGGAAGCCAAGGAGACGCAGAAGCAGCCAAGAGCTGTTCCTCCCCATGGCTGCAGAGGTTACCACTCGTTTTCTGAGTCTGGTGTATTTTTTAGGTAGGGAAAAAGCTTTTCTGTTCATTTTGCCAGTCAGACCAGAGGAGCACATTAAGAAAGGAAGTGTGAGGTCTTCAGAGAACTGGCAGAACAACAGGAGCAGCCGTAGTGCTGGAAGGGATTATCTGCCAAACTGCAGCTTTCTGATGACTAGACAAAGCACCATGTCCAGAGGCTGAGAACAGCACGTTAGGGAATGCCATTTTCCAAACATCACTACCTGCAGGTTATGTCTGCAGTAGCAGGAAGGAAAACATTACTGGAGTATGGGTATGTTTAACTCATACAAGGTGCTGACACCTATGCCCCTATGTGTTGCTGGCAACACCCCAGCCCACCAATCACATCAGCACCCTCTCTTCAAAGCCCACTGTATACCAGATTTTCTCAACCAAAAAAAAAAAAAAAAAGAAAAAAAGAAAAAAAAAGTGGCTTTTTTTCTGTAGTAAATGTGAAGAGGCTCTCTGAGAGCTCAGTTCAGCTAGGTCACTGGCTGTGGTATTTGGAAAGCATACCCAAGGGCTGCCCAAAATCACAGCTGCGTTGTCAATGCAGTTGGCTCATTGCTATGTTTGTTCCCAGCAAAAACCATCAGCGCCAGTCAACAGCTCCCATCAGGCAGCAGAGCACACTTCACACCGGCTGGAAAACAGTCCAGACTTGAGAACAAGCCCACGGTGGCACAAAGCTGAGACAGCTGACATGAAGCATCATTCTAAAGCAAATATTAGCACAGGTCAGGCAAAGGGCTGAAATCTCAGCAGGAGAGATTCCACACGCACAGCCCTAACACAGCAAACCACTTCTAGGGCCCGAGCATTGTTCTTGTTGCTGATTTCATACCTCACTTAGAGCTTTTTAAAATGCAATCACTGGACCTCATCCCCACATGATTAGCTCTGCTTATGCCTCGTGTCAAGTGCAGAACTGCTTGTGGTTGGGCTTAGAGCTCATGGCAGCACCCAGAGAAGGAGAATTACTCTGCAGCAAAACTTAAATTCCTGCGGTCACTAACATGTCGCCTCAGCAAAAGGCAAAATGGGTCCTCAGTACCAGAATCTCCTCTCAGGAAGTTTTTCCAGAACACTTAGGACTGCAAGCCTTGGCATTTGGTGGGCTGAAAGGCAGCTACATGTGACACCCAGCTCTGAACCCGGCAACGCAGAACAAGACTGGATATCCAGCTCCTCTTATGGGACAGCAAACCTGCCAGGCTCTGCTCTGTGCTCCCTGCACTCCCAGCCCTCCTACCAGCAAGAAGGGCAACTGCTCTGGCATGGTGTCAGCTACCTGAAAATGAAGTCAGAAAGCTTAACTTGGCACCATCTCACAGAAAAACTCTCATCTTCCCTTTTATTTGGCAAGATGGTCAATTTCATATTTTTCTCCTGGTAGGTGAACATGGAGGTCAGAGCCACACAGCAGCTTCTTGCCGGCCAGTCCCGGCAATTAGTGCATTTTTAATGACCGAGTACTCCAACGAGGGGGCACAGTGCATGCCTCCAAGCAGAACAGGCCCTTCAACATATGGGAATTTGCTGTTTATTATTAAAAAAAGAGTAAACTTCAGCACTGAATGCAAAGCCATCTAATGCGCAGCTGTTATGGAAGGCAAACAGTCTCTACTAATAATCTTTTACATGTCACTACTGAATTTTTTATATTTTTCTAACAGAAAACAAAGGAGTAATGCCAGCAGGACATTATCTCAAAATTATCTGCTGCTGTAACACTCATTCCTAATGCGTCTTTTCCTGTTTGTGACCACACAACTGTAATTCCTCATTGACTTTCACACTCTCCATCGTGTTTTTAACATGGCATGAATTGGTTTGTGTATGTCTGTGCTCCATCCCTGCTACAGTCATGCAAGAACGAGCACGAGTGGTGGGGATGGCAGCCTGCCCCATGCACAGCAGCAGTGCAGAGCTGAGCACATTTCCAGAGAAACTTGAAAGTTTTCTACATGCCATAGGTCTAGCACAGAGCTGGGGACTACAGAGGTACAACACAGCTCACAGTGTGATCCACAGGTTCCTTGGAACACCGAACAACCTGAAGCCCGGCAGCACAGCAGGTTACAAGCACGTGCAGGTAATGCAGGAGATGATCCCAGAGTGGCTTCTGGCCCAGCACTTTGTGAGCTCCCCTCCTCACTCCCATGCTCCCACACCCGTGCTTCTGCTCACTCCTTCAGCTGCTCCTGTACCCAGCAGCTTCCCGGAACCCATCCTGCCCGCATTATCTGACCGCATAGGTTATCTGAGGACTTACTGTCAGGGCCTGGCACTAGCCTTCACACACGTGGAAGTCCTGCAACAAGTTCTGCAAATGAATCAGCCACAAAGAAAGGTCTCCGATGGCAGGCTGCCCGACCACCACCTGACTGCCAGACAAACACACATCACTCTTCTACAGAGATTAACTGAGCACTGCTGTGCAAACAGAGGGGTCACAGCCCTGCAGGGTGGAGGTGACCCAAGCAGCGGGCTGGATGCAGGTGCCACGGGGCTCTCCCCAGCAGCCAGAGCAGGTGCTGTGCTTCTGCCCAGCTGCAGGCAGTGACTGACAGCTGGAGAGCAGCAGGTGTGAGAGCATATGTTGAGAAACCATGCTAAGGTACACAAAATGTTAGAAGCTTGCTGGGGTGAGCAGTGTGTTTGTGGTGATGCTGCTCTATTTGCGGCTTGAAGTAAGAAGCACCTTAACCTTTATGCTTCGCTTCCCAGGTTTCATAGCAAACAGGCTGCCCAGGGAGGTGGGGGAGTCACTGGCACCGGGGGGGGTTCAAGAACCGTGGAGAGGTGGCACTGGGGGACGTGGGTAGTGGGCATGGTGGGATGGGCTGGGGTTGGACTGGGTGATCTTGGGTGTCTTTTCCAATGTGAATGATTCTATGACTCATGTCCAGAGATAAACTGGAACTGAGACCCACATCAGCATCAGAGGGATATATATATATATTATAGGGTTTGATAAACAATTTAGCAGGCCAGAACTGTAAAGATAGCCTCTGATGACCACTTACCATAACCTAATACCCTCTATTTAACCTTTGAAAGCTTACCCTCACTGCAAAACAGAAGCAAAATGCACCGTTTGCCCCAAGCAAGATAGATAAAGTCTTAAAAGCTTTATTCAGCACGCAACAAGACTCTTTATTAGCTGTGACAGCCTCCTTTCTGTGTTTGTTTTCACCTGCCACTAGCTGTGCATTTGCTTGTACTACACCGACCTGCACTCAGCAGACACGAAGTGGACGCTTGGTTCTGCACAAAGCGGTGGTTCACAGAAACCCCTTTCAGAACAACTTTGTTCTTTCTATAAAATAAAGATGGCTGTGAGTTCTCAGTCATGTTGTCACATACTGCTGGTTTGGACTGATCATAATACCGTGGTGCTTGTGGCTCCTGGTCCTGCAGCCCTCACTGACGAGCATCTCCAGCATCACGAGCTGCGAAGGACGGCTGCAGGGCACAATGTAAGTGCCTGCTCAGAGAGCGTCAGCTCAGCCTCCTGCAGGGCCTGTGCTCAGTGCTGCTGCTCCACACAAGCTCTGGGCTGCTGGGGTGCTTGCCCTGAGAGCATTGCACACGTGGCAACAACATGGCAAATAAAGTCCAGTCTGACATTTTGACAAAGGAAATTGTTTGACAGGGGAACGCAAGCGAAAATCTGAGAAACTCTCCCCGAGGTCCAGGCAACACGAAAAAACCTGGCTGCTTAATTCATGAATCCATAAATTCTAATTGAGGATTTCGTTTGGGTATTTAGGAAGCCTGTTCAAAGACAGGAATAAACAAGAGAAAGAAAAAAGCATCTGATCAATTATCCCACATCACTGCTCCCCCAGGATTCAGAGGGCACAAAGCGTGGTCTCCTGCAGCCACGCAGACAAGGCGCTCTCAAATTCCGACTGCGCTGCATAAAGTGATACTGAGGGTAACGAACAGCTGGGGGCACGCAGCATGCTTGCGATGTGAGGTTAGAGAATGTGGAAATATCCTATGTAAGGGCACAGTGAAGGTCCTAGACAAAGGTAAAACACTGTAGGATAATTTAACCTTTTCCTGGCAAAAGTTCTTTGAGCTCCCTTCACACAACTTTGATCTCAGAGTGCAGCAGTGCACTCTGCACGAACCATCGCCTGTTTGGCTGGTACCCTTCCCAAAAGGAAAGGTGTGAGCACCCAGTGCTGCCCTGTCTTGTAGCAGGACCACATCTGTGCAGGAGCAAGGGCACGGCGGTCCAGCATCCCTTTGGCACCACAACTGGAAGCCTCGGTGGCCGCCTTGCCAGCGTGTGGCCGTAGCTGCAAGGAAGCTCCTTGCCCCCTGGCTCTGGGAGAAGTCTTGCTCCAGGAGGAGGGGAAAACCCCACCGTAATCACAGAGGTAGAAAGGACCTGCTCCCACCCACTTCCATCACATTCATTTTTTTCTGCTCCATGTATTGTTTTGTCTGATAGCTAGAGAAAGGAACTGCTTACACTGCTAGGCGGAGGGCTGGATTTTAGACACTTTTAGGTCATGGACTTTAACTGTATTGCTGTCAAAAACGTATCTGAGCCATGCCTTCAGCTGCTCTAACTGAGTGCAGCAAAGGGCAATCATTTGCAACGTTTACACTCCAGAGACTCACAACTTTCATTTGGCTAAGGCCAGCCAGCTTCAACGCTGGATCTGAGCTCGCCAGTCTGTGGAAATGGGCTGGAAATGGAAGACCAGCCCTGCTCACAGGATTTCCTATTTTTCCTTATATTGCTTACCATTATATGGGAAGCACTGTAAAAGCCGGCGTGTTTTCCCTTGGTATGTTGCAGATGGAAGGCTGACACTGACTCTCAGCTGAATAAAATGAGTTGACTTCCCTCCTCTTCTTCTGGACCTTTAAAAAGGAGTCAGCCCTCTGGTGCCAGTTACTTTCAGCCTTCAGGAGATGCTGTAGTACTAAATTCAGATGCCATTTTCAAGATACACCCAAATATCATTTTAGAGACTCAGACTTGAAATAAGGCAGTATCATGCAGCACCCAGCTCCAGGAGAGAGAAAGCCGAAGTTAGACAAGAGAGGAAAAGCTCAGCCTGGACACAGATCATCACAACACAAAATGCTGCCCTGAATCCAACCTCACTTTCTAACAGAGGCTCAGGACAGCCCTCTAACACATACCGATCCTGACAGCATTGTGCCTCTAGCACTCTGTCCAGCAAGAACAAGAGACTAGCATCAAAATAAGTCAGTTGTCATAAAAAGACCAAGGCCATTTTTAGACAAAAGAAAATTAATTTATAAAATGACTAACTCTAAATCAGTAATTAGAGGAACAATAATGAAGAGTTTGAGATAACAGAACAGAGTTATGCTGTGTACACATGCTAAAATAGAGCATCTGTGCTCTGAGCATCCTCAGCTCAGGGATTGTGAGATGGGCTTAAATGTCTGGAGAAAGCTTGTCTGCTTTTCTCATTCTCAGTCATTCCAAAGAAAACTGTTTGCCTTCCCAGCACAGAAAAAGGTTGAGCTACCTCAATTACTGTTCACCCAGCCTTCACAGTCTGCTGAGAGGAGTAACACTGCCTGCATCACAGATGGAGGAAGACAAACCCATCATTCGTTGGCCTGGCCATGGCTATGAGAACTGCGAGAGAAGCAGTGCATGTAAGGAAGAGACCAGGGAGTGAAAGAAAATCTTTCCTAGACCTTCTGTTCATTCACAACTAGCTACTAATCCCATTGGAAATAGAGTTACTTTCACCTGGGAACACTTTAGGGACTCTGATACAATTGCACTGGCCAAAATCCAGTGCAAACAATTCAAGTTGATTTAATAATAATGATACTGGAAAAAATTATCTCAAATAAAAAAATAAAAAAAAAAAAAAAAAAAAAAAAAAAACAAAGCAGGCCCTAGAGGACCTTTTTACTTTTCCCAGAAATGAGTCCAAAAACAATGTTTCCCAGATCATCAGCAAAATCTTTGCTTTAGATATTCCACAGGGCTTACAGGACTCGAGTCGAGCCTGGGTCCAGGATGGGCAACAAAGAGCTACTGATGATGTGAGAAACTCCTGGGAATGGGGAGTCCCAAGAGAATTGCAAGAGGACATCTCCTTCTGTTTTTTTTTTCCCCAGTGCCTTGTGACATTTAGTCATCTCTGAGGTGCCGTGTGTGCAGACATTAAAAGACAAAAGCAGTCCACACTAAACCTGTTCCAACATAAGCGCATGTGAACGTGGCTTAAATGGATGTGCTCCAACACTGATCGCAATGGGAAATCTAACAGTGGCTAATATCCAATTGGATGAATAAGGATAAGATTTTATGGGACTATGACACTTAAATTGCTGGAAGGACCTCTTTCAGTATGTAGCCACATGTGCAGGCAGAGATACACATGGTAAATGGGAGATCTTGCACTCGTGGAGCACAGCCAGTGGGGCCAGGCAGACACCTCCACTACCAACAGCTTCCAGCAAAGGAGCACTGCCGGATTCTGCTCTTACACAAGCAACATCTCAACCCCAGCAAAAACCAACAAACAAACACCAAAAGGAAAAAAAGATACTGGAAAAAGAAAAAAAGCCATCCATGCGAACCAGAGAAACTCTGAGGTTGCCTAATCCCGAAATACCTCGAGTCCTACTTTCTTGTCTGTAATGATGGGGGCAGACCTACTTTAGAGTTGCATAATCACCATCAAGCGATGGGGCTTTTAAGTGTCTCCTTAAACTCTTCTGCCCTTTCCCTTTTTATCTCTACTGAAGTTTTCTCAGCAAGAAATAAATCAGAGGGATTTCTTCTCTCTGAAGCTATTTAACATCCCTACCAGAATACTTCAAAGTGGTACCATGAAACTTTTGCCTTATGACTCCCATCGCAGGCCAGGGAGGCTTAGAGAGAGGACTATGTGCAGCCCTTCAAATGCCAGCCCCGCATTTAAGCCAGTCAGTGGATGCTGGGGAGACTGCTTCCCCCTCCAGTGCTCATAGAGCCGGGGTACGGCCAAGAAACCCACCCGACACAGCTGAAAGCCACCCCAGAGGTCAGCTGGCCAACCCCACAGGCATGGCTTCTCATCCCACAAATTACCAACAACATGGAGTATTGAAGATGAAGGCTGTTGCCCTTACTCAAATCCAAGCAGCCTCCCATCCCGCATGCTGCAAGTAGAGGTTTTAATCATGTGCCGGTTGAGCAAACCTAGAAACAAAGGAAGAACGAAGCAGCACCTCCAGCCAGTGTGCCAGCACCCCCAGGCTGGGCAAAGCAGAGAAGAACATTGGCATTTCACACTGCCTTCTGCTACTGAAGTGCTGCAACACCTGTCAGCTTTAGAGGACACCCTTTCATGTGCCATTCTCTTCAAATCAAGAGAAATGGTCAAGGTTCCTATTTTTTTGAAAGAAAAACCGCACTCACTCCGCCACTTCTGAAAAGCCCTCTTCCTCACTGCTAGGCTTTCCTTGTCTAAAAACAGCATTTTTAAAGAGCTGTCATTTGTCAAGTGTAAGATACGAATTCCTGTCTCCCTGTCTCTTCAGAATCATTTGTAACCCTCCATTTCCTCTGCTTAGCAGGATTCACTGACATTTTTGCCTTTCATTGCTGAAATCCCAGGTTGTTAGCTGTCCCCAGTGACGCATTTTTATCAACAAGCTCCAAAGTGACAGAGTACCTAAGGAGCTACAGCAGGATGAAACAAAGGCTGGGCTTAATACAGAGGTTTCTATGAGAGATCTCTGTATCCAAATGCAAACACAGATGTCATACATTCTCTTGAAGCATTTAGGGCTTTTGCAGTATCACATATCATTAAAAATACCTTTCTGAGAGGGGGCTGTTTTGACAGGGTTAGAAAAGTTGGGAATTTCTAGTCCCCAGCAGGAGAGTAACACACGACCCAAGGCAGGCAACAAAAACTCACAGCATGCTGCCCACCTCCTTCTCCAAAGGGAGCCCCCATATCAAGCTGTTAGGAACACAGTCAGGACAGGCAGATCTAAGGCGAGTTTAGCATGTGCTGCAGAGAGCTTTGCAGAAATTCAGTCAGAAAATTTGCTTGGCACATTGCCGGAAATGTGTGAGAGCTTTGCACATTAATGAGAAACCGAGCAGAGTCCAGCAAACGCCCTGTGCTTTGTGAGCAGAGCCAGCAGCACAGCCGATGTGAGTGCATTTCCCTGGCAGGGATGTGAACGCACCCACAGTGGCTGTGCCCCCACCTATGCAGCTCAACTGACACCCGAGAGCCAGGAGGCTACCTTCAGTCCTGCAGGACTGTCCTTGCACTCCGCGTGAAGCGATCAACAGCCTGCAATAGCTCAGTCAAGCATCTGCATGCCTTTTAAGGAACCCCGGGGCGTCGTGCAACATCAGAGCTCGAAGGTAGCACGGTCTGCAGCATCAGTAACAGATGTGCACGGAAGGACAGAGCCCCGGCACGGACAGCAGGCTGCAGGCAGGCAGCTCCCAAGGGGAGCACAGGGCAGGGTGCCCCAGCCACCACGGCTGCTGCCCAGCCAGATATGCCAACGGAGCACGTTGGCTGCACACCACGATACACGCAGAGCCTACGCCAGAAGCCAACGTCTCAGCATCAGGAGTGCGAGGCGTGGAGCGCTGCCACTAATTGGGACGAGGCAGGAGCGGAGGGCAGAACAGGGCAAGAAGTCTGCTTTGGTCTCCCCCAGTAGTTCAGAGTCTTTCCCAAATTCAGCTACATAACAAAGCCTTTAAAAGGAGAGTGATGGTTTCTTCTGCCTTAGCAACAAAGTGGGAGCTCTCATGCCAGCGCTGCCTTCTGATACTGTCCTTTTATCATTTATTCGGGAATGAAACTCTAACAAGGCAGATTGATATCAAATGGCAAATAACAGCTGTGGGGAACAGAAAAAAAGTGTCGCACTTCATTAGAACCCTTTAAGACCCTGACAGCCTGAAACACACTGCCAAAGTGGCAAATACAGCCAAAAAGGGGAGACAGAGCTCACAGCAGCTGCTAAACCTAATGGGAACTTGTTAAAATTAAGGGCCACCTTCCCCTTTTCATATTTAGTTTCAAAACATCACAAAAAGAAATTCAACCTTTTATAAAGACTGTGTCATTAGTGCAGATGTGACACAAGACCCTGGCAAAGATTTCAGATTGAAAGGTAACTGTTAACTTCCAGGCGGTGGCTAAAACCCCAGGAATACATTCATCTGGTATTAAACCGGAACCCTCCAATATTAAAGTCATAAATCTTGCCAGAATGAATTTCTCCATTATTCACTTGGTGTTATAATATCGCTTAAAAACTTGCAAGCGTTCGACTGGGAGAAAGGGATGCTGATGGGTCTGGAGCATCAACTACAAAACATGCCCAGGACTGACAAGTATCCTGCAAGCCAAGCGATAAGTTTTGCCTGAAGGATGCTGACTTCCAGAGGGGGTGGGAGCATCCTGCTTCTATCAGGTCCAAAATAAATACTGAAAAACTAAAGGAAATATTTAACCTGCCAGCCAGGCCCAGATTACCCCCAGCAGGGGCGTGCTGTGCTGACAGAGCTCTGCATTTCTGCAGCAGGCAGGAGGTGGCTGCACCAGGCAGTCCTGCAGGGAACCACTTGGAGCTAGTCTCACCTTGGAGCACTGACCACGGGGACAGACAGGAGACTCACTGGGGTTTCAAGTGAGGAATTTGCCTGGTAATTGCCAGGCAGCCTTGAGCAAACCACCGCCTGGCATCTCGGCTCCCTGCTCTGCCAGCAGCAGAGGATGATGATGGCAGCTGTGCAGACCGGAGGAGCCCCTGACTAACTCCAACACGGACTGCTGCACCCAGAGCTGCCCTGCTGCTCCCACTTGGGAACCTTTCATGCTCTAAGCTGGATGAACTGAATACAGCCACAGCCCGGACCTGGACTGTCAGCGCTTCGGTGCGCGAGCCCTGCATCAGCCTGCAGAGCGCT
This sequence comes from Numida meleagris, assembly GCF_002078875.1. Classification (NCBI taxonomy): domain Eukaryota; kingdom Metazoa; phylum Chordata; class Aves; order Galliformes; family Numididae; genus Numida; species Numida meleagris. The sequence continues at coordinate 17,751,576 of NC_034416.1, forward strand.
CCAAGGTCTCCTCAGGAGAAACCTCGCCAGCTGGTTTCTAAGGGACAGCCTAGTTCTCCCCAGGGCTCCTGCTGCCTGCACACCTCCCAGCAGCCCTCACTTTAACTAAAAGCTCACACACACCTCCTGGCTTCCCGGAACTGAGCACGTGCTCACCTGCCAGGAAAGAGAGCTTTGGCACTGGTGTACAGCAGCACGGCGTTGTGTCCCTGGCTGTAACAGCAGCACTGTGTGACTGCTGGGAGGAAATACACGGCTCAGACTGCCAGCACTGCGCTGCACCGTGTGCTAGGACCACCACACACCCGGGCGAGGCACAAGAGAAGGACACAGGAAGCACAAAGAGGTGACATTTTCACCAAGGAGCCAGGTGCCTCTTGGTGCGTGTATGCAGCGTGACGCGCACACGTGGCCGAGAGGCAAAGTGATGGAGCTCTATGGAGGCAATAGCAACCCATGGCAGTGCCTGCCAAGGAGCCTCGGCACCAGCAGCGGCTGCAGCTGCGCTATGGTCCTTCCTCTTTGCTTCACTCCACTTAATTATTGACTTTTTTTTTTAAGCCAGCACTTTCAGCACAATCCTCGGATGAAGCAGCAATTGTGGAAGACACTGCACCATGAATCATTGTGGTGGTAAATGCGAGAGCTTCCCCAGACTGTCTGAAGACAAGACATGAGCTGAAGCGTACGCAGGGGCCGCTTTCTTCCTCCCTGGGAGACAGAGCTGCTCTCACTGGCCAGGGTGCCAGCTGCCACCAGCCAGCCCAGCAGACCTCCTGTGTGCAAACCTCAGAGTGCCAGTGCTGCTCCTCTTTTCTCCCATCGATTCCCTTGAGAAACCAAGTGTGTCTGATCACAATGCCTGCCTTTTCCCAGTCGTTTCTGTTTCTGAAGGCCAGCTTCATTCCCATTTTACAGAAGAGTGGATGACTCATTAAATCAAAAAAAAAAAAAAAAAGTTTCTACACAATGGAAACAATGGTTTCCAGCAGAGCAGGGATATTGTTTGTGATCGCACTCATTTAAAAGGTATAGGGTGACCCAAGTTTTCCAGGAAAGCAGGGCATTCAGTTTTTACAAAACTACAGACCATGGAACGAGTTCATACATACACAGTGCAGAACTGGCCCGCGGGAAAACTGGCTTCATGTCGGAGCTCAGGGATTAGCTCAACTTTAGTATGAGTGATGCTCAAAACCAAAAAAAATCAGAGGTAATAACAGTGCTGGGGAGAAGTCACTGCCAGCTACAAGTCAAACGAACTCACCTTTAATCCCTCAGCCTAAAGGAGGAAAACTGCATGTCTCATCATGGGCATGGAGTTATTGTTTGCAGACGTGTTCTCCAAGCCCCAGCTGCTTCAGCAGGACTAGCAAAGGCAGCAGTAACTGTCAGCACAGATGTCTCCTAGAACTTGCACGCTCCAAGACCAGGAAATCAGCAAACAATTCACAGAAGACAGACACATTATAAACATCCCAGTGGTGGAGAAAGCCTCCATCAGAGTTTAGACTCCAACTGATAGCAGAGCTTCTGTAAATGAGGCCCTAATCCACAGGAAACAAAACGGAGGAAAAAGAAGACTGGTGAGACAAGTACAGGCCCACCAAGGAGACCAGGAACAGGGCTCCCAAGGGGAAGCTCAAAGCTGGCACTGACTAGTAAGGGGCACACATGTGCAATCAATAGAGGCAGCATCTTTGGGACAGCACGCCCTGTAGAGCAGCCTGCAGTGACGAGGGCTGCATACTCCCAGAATTCAGTCCCACGAGTTCTTGGAGAAACGCTCCTTTTGCAGAAGAAGAAGAAACAGTTGCCATAATACAAATAAATAAGCTAAACCTGCTAAAAATATATATGTTAGGAGGGCAGCAAACCCAGATTTAAGCGGAACAACCACTGCGTAATGCCGCAGTACAGCGGAAAGGTTGAGGGTTACCTAAATTGCCACTCGAGAAAGAAAAAGCAAGACAAGGAGGCTGAAGTAGTGCTAGCCAGCACAGACAAATTGGTTCGCTAATGGATCTGATGCTGACTTAATCTTCGGATTTGGCAGTGCCCTGAGAAGCCTGCTTTTTTTTGCCTCCCCTTACCTAAATGAAATTAACCTATTCCAGAAAATTAAGGACAATTTATCAGGCCATTGAAGGTGGACTGCTTCTTGGAGCTGGATCTGTGTTGTTCCACCCAAGACAAAAGAGAAACCTGGCAATTCAGAAACGTGAAAAGGGGAGGGTTGGCAGTGTCCATGCAGGCTCTGGCTGCTTGGCACCCCGGTGCGCAGCCCACACACCCCGTCCTGCGTTCTGGAAGCACCGTGTACACGTCGGTGCCGCAGGGAATGTCACTGCCAACACATCGACCAGCCAAGGGCTTCTGAATGAACACTGCAAGGCAGAGTATGTCGCTGTGATTCCAAGCCCTTTTCATTCCTTGGTGAAGCTGAAGGTAGCTGAGGCTGCACAGAGGGACTCTGCAGGACACCACATTCTCCTTTGTCACCTTCCAGGCACAAGGAAAGACCCACATCATCAGCAGCAGAGGACTCAGCCCTGGCGCTGGAGACACCGGGAAGGGCAGGAAGCATTTCACATTAGCCACTGAAGCCAGCACTCACAGGTCCTCTGCTCCATCCCATGACCCTCCCATGGGTGGTGGGACCCTCCCGCACCGCAGGCGTGCCTCCGCCTCCTGCAGGTACCTCCGCCCTCCCATGCTCTCCCCCAAAAGAGCACGCTGAATAAAGAAGTGACATTGGGATCATTATCCACACTGGGGGTTCCATTGTGAAGGAAGGCAAAGCTGGCGCTTCGCCCATGTTGTGAAAGTGAAAATGTGTTGGGAAGGTAACAGCTCTGGTGATGCTATGTAAAAGCAGGGGAGCAAAGCCCTGCTTCACTGCGCGGCCGTCTCCTGCCTATTCACAGATTGTTTTCCATGGATGTGGTCTTCTGTTTACATCAACACTTGTGGCTATTGCAACAGTCACACAAACATCCAGCGGGTACAAATTCAAGAGCCTAAAAATGATATGCTTATAATTATCATTAATAGTCATTATGAAAGCATCCAAGAAATCTTCCAATCCCCTATCCAGGATAATAGAATTCAGAGTATACCAATGCTCTGGAGATATATTTTGGAAACTAGAATGACATAATGCAAAATATATTTCATTACCCACATAACATCCAAGACAAAACTAGATATTGGATAAAGGCCAGATGAGAAGCCACAAACTTTTTCAGTTCTGTAGCTCGCGGGGTATTCAATCTTTAGATAATTGCACAGGCTCAGACTCCAGCACTTGATATCACGCAAATGATTACCTATCTGGACTCACTTCCCAGAGACACACGGTCACGGAGGCCTTAATGGGAGGACACCGCACAACCTCATCGGGTAGAAAAATAAACACACTTCATCTTCACAAGAGACTGTTAAGGAACTGAAAGGATGTGGAAAATTGGAAATAGCATCCATGCTGAGAGCATAAATGATCTTTCTCTTAGGGAGAACAGAATTGGGCTGCCATATCTCACTGGGGAAAGCAGAAAAACATTTGCAAACACAAGTCCTATTACGAGAGCCATAAATCCACATCCCACAGTTCCTACTGTTCCTCTCCCCCCATTTCTACCTCAGCCCTTGTTGCTTTCTTCTGTATTTCAGAGGACAGGGAAGAGCCAGACACAGCTGCAGCCAAACCCTTTGCATCACCTCCCCTCTCAGCACAGCAGGTCCCCTGGTGATTCCCCCTCTCACCGGGATGTTCCCAGCAGGGCAGCTCCCGGAGGGAGCACGACGATCTCACTGCTTCTGCAGCAGCACCGTTGGGAGCATGGCCTTAAAGGATGGCTTTGACAGATGTATTCAGCAACAGTGTGCAGGCAATATCACAAGTTAAGTTCTTATTTCTGGGCCTTTTCTGTTCTTCCAAAACCTCTTCACATTGAAGGCATGAACTGTCTCTTTTCCAGGCTTTAAGAGGAGAAAGAGCAACAAGCACCACACAAAATCAAAACTGCAGAAAGTGCTTGCTCATAAGGTAACTTCAAATTCTCCCCCACTTCAAATTTTCTCTCTAAAAGGGGATAAATATGTACAGTATTTTGAATGCAATAAAACACAGCCCCTCCCAGAAATGACACAGAGCCTCGAAGCAAGGGGCTACAATACAAACCATCTTGGACAAGCCGTAGAAATTTTTTGATTGTTCTCCTTTTGCTTAAGTGTCCCGCACTTTCACCTCTGCATATAAAACACATCTTGGGCTTTGGGAGTACCAGCAGAATTGAAAAGTGTTCAGAAAGACAAGTAAATAAGATCCATACTTACCATGCTGTATTAGTCTGTTGAGACCAGAGGGCTCACGCACGCTCTCAGGAGAAGAGCTGCAGCAGAGCTGGGGTCATCTGTCCCCTGTCCCACCGCCAGCAGCAGCAGCTGCCTCCCAGAGAACGCATACTGGGCTGTGGTGAGACAGCGTGCCCTGGGGAGCGCTCCTCCTGACACGCAGCCAAACACTCCACGCTCACATGTAATATTAATACAACGCACTCGCTTTTCTAATGAGAGCACTCATTCTTAAACACTGCCCCGGTAAATATGCAAGAAAATTTTACAAAGCGGTTGACGCACAAAGCTTTCACTTAACAAGTTAATGAAGTTAACTGGAGAAGGAGATAAAGGTGAGGAAGCAGCAGCTGAGGCTGGGCAGGGAGGGAAGGTGCTGTGCCTACATGAGACGATGCTGCTGGGGCCCAGGCTCAAACAGTGGCCAGAAGACCTAACAGATTCAACAAAAACACACCCTTACAAAGTAGGCAAATCTTGATGATTCTGTTCCAAGAGAAGCCTGCATCACATAAGCCTAACTTGGTGGTAGCTCAGGGATCTCCACCAAAGCCATAGCCACGCTGCCCGGGTGATGGCTGCCCAGGGCATGAGGCTCTGCAGGTGACAAACCAGCAGGAGAAGCCCGGCAGTGCCCACAGATGCCCTGGCTAACCAGGCCAGGTGCAGGTACTGCCTAGTGTAATGCACCCATCGTATACAGAACGGCCCAAGCTGCACCCATTACACAAGACGTTACAAGAGCCAGTGTTGGCTCCATGCTCACTGCCAAAGAGCTTTACAGGAAGTACAGGAAACCCTGCTGCAGAAATAAGAGCCAAACCCCTCTCTTCCCAAAACAACACACAGGACCAAGTCTGCAATCTTTTATTTTCCCCATTCGGTAGAGGGAAATAATCTCACACAACAGCACATGTCCAGTATGATTGCTTTGGAGAAATGAGAGGCTTACACCTTAGGGAAGTCTAAAACCTGCATCACTAAGGTTTTCTCAGCAGCAAGGGAACGAAACATTGCCTCCTGGTGATTAAGAATGTAATTCTTATTATTAGTTCTGAAATGCTTTGAATTACTTGGTCCACTTTCTTTAAATGGGCACTACAGTTAGTGCAAGCCAATGTGACTCAGTAACCCGCGTGTTTGGTGTGCTCGGCACTTCTTGCTCAGGGCATTGTCTTACTGGCTGCTTGCCATAAATAATCAATCGAAATGTAAACAGAAGCTTTTGGAACAAAGTTATTCAGAACAGATATATGAATTAAAACACTAACTACGGTGATACCTTGCTACTGTTTTCTTCGAAGCTCTAAACACCTGTATGTGCACACTCGTATCTCAGTAAAGCTCACAGGCAATCTCAAGTTCAAGTCCATATGCAAGCAAAGCTTTCCACTTGGACCCGCTCTAAAATCGGGAGGAAGTCTGCCAGGCTGCATGAAATTTCTGCTGATAAAATCTGAATCAGGCTTCCCCCATGGTGACGTTAATAAAATATCTCCTATTAATCTCCAGTATTTCCTCCACTTTCTAAAGTAAAAAAGCCTGGCTCCACTGACTTCATTGCAAAGCAGGTCTTCAGCAAAATTAACCATGGAAGAAGAGAAAAATTCTATATAAGTTTCTCAGATACACTGCTGACAAGAAATGACACATATTTAACTGCCGTGTAATTACAATATAATTTTCATACTGAAAAGAAACAAAAAAAGCGGTTGTCTACAAACCAGGATTGCACTGCAGGAAAAAACGTGTCAGAGCCTGCTCATTTGCTTTCATTCCACATGCAAGGAAAAGTGGGTGTCTTTCAACACCCTGTGCAAATGGACAAAAGCATCACTTTTAAAGGCAGGAAAACGGTGAAGGACCGGCTCATCAATGCAATGCGAGCACCCCAGCAGCTGCAAACTGCTTTGTAAGGTTAACAATCCACCAGAAGATCTGCAGCCTGCTCTGGGAAAAAAAAAAAAAGCCTCAAAAAAGGAAGCAGAGAGGAGAGAATTGCAGTCAAAATGTAAATAAGGAAGGACAGATGCCACCACGGGAAGGCAGAAATAGCCTCGCTCCTTGTAAGACCTACTTGTTGCTTGCCCGCTGCTCCGTTTCCATTTCTGTATAATTTATTCCAAAGCAAATACATTATTTTAAAGACTCCACAGAGAAGGCGGAGAAGGCTGTGCACGTGCTGAGGGACACAATGCTGGTGTTCACCCACCGGTTACTTCTTGCTCCCACGCTAATCGCAGAGGCTTTGTCTAGGCTGGGATTTACCAAGATTTTAATTAACAGTTTCTGAGGGTAAAGCCACACCGGGAAGGCTCCTCTCATTAGCTAGTTAGCTGATTGTCCTAATTAGGCAGGGCAAGGCAGGCAAGAAGGCGGTGCTGAGATCATTTAACACACCCAGACCTGAGGTCTCTGCAGAAGACACTGAGTGGACGGACTCAGAAGACACCGACTTGCTGTTTAAACCCAAACTTCCAACGTTCAGGAGCGAGAATGGCTGAACATGAGAAAGCACAGAGCAGTGCCGTCACTGCAGGGCTGGGTGGGCCCCTGGCACAGCACTCTCCTCCTCGCCCCCCGCGCAGGGCCTGGCCCTGTCCTCCTGCTGCCTTCTGCCACGGCTTCTGATGGGATTAAACATTACCCATCCAGTGTGGAGAGAGAAAAGCAAACAAAATGCAAAGGAAATGGAAAAAAAAAGGAAAAAAAGAGCAAACAGAGCGCGTATGCCCATCTTCTTTCTCTCTTCCTGACGCCACACAGAAATGAGCTTTCTTTGTGGCCTCCCAGACTAGAAGGCAAAGCTCAGTGAGCAGAGTCCCCAGGGGACGCAGATGAGTCTGATGCAGATTTCCTAATTAGAGGAACTTCACTTTAACTAATCCGAGAGTAGTGTGCGGAGACCTGCAGCATCACGTAGCACAGCTCATCTGGGGCACGCATACTGTGCTGTGGGCACGTCCCGCTCCAAACAGGGCCTGTCCTGAGAGCACCGTGTCACAGCTCTGCTGGGGCCTCCCTGCCAGGAGCTGGGCCGCCACAAGGCTTCCCCTCAGCCCCCTTGCTGTCGGCCAAGACCCCTAGCTCCCTCTCAGCAGGGCTGCTCCGCAGTGTCCCATCCCCTGGGTGGTATTTACAGCCCTGCCTGTAAATAAAAAAAGGCCTGCTCCTTCCCAGGTGCAGCACCCGGCACTTGCTCTTGTTAAACTCGATGCGGTTGGTGATTACCCAGCTCTCGTTTGTCTGGATCTCTCTAGAGGCCTCTCCGTACTTGATATCAGCAAACTTACTCAAAATACCTTCTAGTTCTACATCCAAGTCATTTATGAAGACAGTAAAGAGAACTGCCCTAAAATGAAGCCCTGGGGAACACCTCTACTGACCGGCCGCCAGCTTGATGGAACTCCATTGCCTGTGACACCTGGGGCTGACCCATCAGCCAGTTGCTCACCCAGCGCATTCTGGTTTTGCCTCGCCATATGCTGGACATTCTGTGCAGAAGGATGAGGAGCCCACCCTGGGCCCTGCTGCACGCCTCTCATCCCAGCCAGCACCATGCCCGTGTGGCAGAGCAGCCCGCAGAGTGTGGGCATGTGCTGAGGGACTGGGCAAGGCAGGAGCCAGGGCTGCAAGGCAGGAGGTGCTGGTGCTGCTGTCAGGCTGCTGGGAGGCACAGAGAGAAGGGTCCTCACTCGGCTGGAAGAAACCTAAAACCTCCAGCCACAGCTGCAGAAGTACTTAAGCCCAGGAACACCTGCAGGGACTGCTGCTGCCCACAGCACAGAGCCAGGACAATGTGCCCAGGAGACTCTGGCCAAACCGTTGCCCCAGGATGGACAACCACCTCCCCACAGCATGCCCGCCCCATTGCTCCCAGAGCCCACTGGGCAAACTGGGGAACATCGCACTGCCCCACAGCGCGCTGTTTGCTGCAGCCTTGCTGAAGGAAGAAAAAGGGCTGACCAGCAGTGCCTCTCCCAGGCTGAGCCCAGCAGGGAGCTGCAATCCCCTGATCAGCCCCATGTCCCAGAGTGCCAGGAGAGATCAGTGGCCACGGTGGGAGTCTGTGCCACATAAATGTATTGGCAGAACAGATGAGCAGCTCCTTAAAGCAGCTACCCACGATGTACAGAGAGAAATTATGTCATCTCAGGCTTGTAGCAGATGCTGGAGGGTTTCTGGTGCTAAAAAAAAAATACTCTCAAACCACCTACATGGAGCTGGCAGCTTTCTAGGACAAGGAAATCCTGCAGGAGATGGGAGGAAACCAGTCACAGCTCCCAAATGCATATGAGATATGAAAAAAGAACATGGTCCAACACGATGCCTCTAAAAGGTCAGTTTCCCCAGACCACAAGCAACCAGACACAGAAATAACTGAATGAAAACACCTAAATAAAAACAAACGTGGCAGTGCTCACTGGGAGATGTTCAAGGAGACTTCAGCAGAGCTCTCCTCCTTCCAAAAGGAGCAATGCCACATTCAAAAAAGTTTACTTTGCTTAAAAGAAGGATCAAGACGGGAGCCAAATGAAGAAATAAATAAGTGACAAATAGAAAATCCACTACATAATTAATAGCTGGAAATAACACATTTTATAAAGGAAGCTAAACAGCATCACCAGAAATAATGGCTACAGGTATGTCAGGAAAAAAAGCAACCATCTGTCAGTGCAACTGGCTGATGGTAAAAACGTACAGCCAGGGTAGAAAGCAGAAGCATTTCTTTTTACTTTTGCAGATGTGAATGACTTATCTATGTTTCAGTCAGAACCAAGTTCTCTGAACTGCAGAAGCAAGTGGGAAAAGCATTCAACACTACTGCATGTCTTTCAGGTCTGTAAAAGTAGGAGTGGGGCATACAAGGGAGCTCCCCAAATCCCTAGCAATGACCTTTGTAAAAGAAAGCAGAGAAACATGTCACAGGGCAGTGCAGAAGTTCCGGAGGTCCTGGAACAATAAATAAAAGCCCACTCAAGCACAAATGCCCGCGCCGCGCCAACATTCTCGGGCGGCAAAGGGCTGACCCGGGAAGCGCGGGCTGATAACCCCGGCTGCAGCACAGAGTCAGGCAAAGGGCAGAGCAAGCAGCACAGCGCTGGGGACGGAAACGCAATTAGTGCTGGTCAGCACAGCTCCGCGGGAGGGGGCCTGTCAGACCCATCTGCAGGCTTCTCTGAGACTACACATTTGGCTGACAAAGGTAACCGTGCTGACATAACGCGCGCAGACTTGTGCGTGGCACTTGACTTGGGCCGGTGTGACAGCCTCCCACAAAACCCCCCGCACAACGCAAGCAGCGGGTGCATGCGTCGCGAAGGGACGGAACGCTGGCAGAGCCGGGGGCCTTGGTGGAGTTACAGCCACGCTGAGCGCCCCGTGGAGGCTCGGCTCCCCAAACAGACGACGTCTCTACCAAGGAGCAGGAGCCACGGGGCAGCAGGGCAGCTTCCTGCGGGGAAGCTCCAGGCTGCACTGGGTTTTCAAAGAACGCACATTTTGGCTGCGTGCCTCTGCACAAAGTTCAGGAGAGCTAGGGAAGCGCATATCCAGAGCCTCTGCCCAAAGGACAGGCTAATTCTCTAAAGATGTTGACTATTTCTTTGCGCAGTTTTCACATTTGTAAAGCTAGCAGGATCCACAAACGATAACCTGCACACTCCTGCACACTCAGATGTGCAGCAGCCCCTGCTTGGCCGTGCACATGCCACGTAACGCACTTGTTATTTCCCACAGGGGTCTGAAGCCATGCTCAGCCCTCTGAGCTCCATCCAGCAACAACATGGGGAGTATCACCACCCGTCTGACACGTCCCCCTTCCCACAGGGAAAGCAGAGCGCAGTGGTTTCTCCCAGATGGTTTTAGAGGTCAGACTGGGAAGGCATTCAGCTGCCAGAAAAGTTCATTCCTCCTCATCTGCCTCCATAAAGGCACATGGACGCCTCTCCTGCCAGAGGAGCAGAGCTCTGCCCCATGCCCTTCACCTCAGCCTTCTCAGTGTCCTGCACCTCAAACACACAGACCAAAGCCTGAGATCCTGCTTGAAGCTCCCTGGCTACACGAGCAGCTCCCCACACATGCATGTCTAGGTGTTACTCCAGGAAATCACGATGCCAGCAGTTCTCCAGCAAGGCTGAACCAACCACTGCTGGGGAAGCCCGGAGCTCTCCATGAAAGTGGGTCCTCTCTGCCCACAGGCATCACCTCCTGCACTTGCTGAGTGCTGGGCAACTGCCCTGCACCCTGCCCGCTGCACTGTGCCAAGTCCTGCAGAGAAGCCTGGGACCAAAGCTCCATCCCTGCAAGGGTGATCATGCACCGTGCCGTGCCAGCTTCACAGCCCAGCCTGGTCCTGCTCAGCCTGGGCACAGCCCTGGCTCCAGGTGGATGTCACTGCAGCTGTTCTCTTGCTGGATCCCCTACAAGCTTGCTCCAGCAACAGGGCTTGGTGCAACCAGGATGTGGTAAGAGCTGCACATCCACAACGGCATCCTTTTCATCTGTTTCTTGGCTTAGCGTAGGCTTGAACAGGAGCACAAAAAGCCTTTGCACAAAGGACTTCCAACCAGACGCCGCACCATGCCGAGCCCTGCTCCCAGCACTACCCAGGGGCCAAGGGGCAGCAGGAACCGCTCCTGGTGCTGCAGCTGCTGATGTGCACTGCTGTGTGAGCATCCTCCACACACACCATCTTCTCAGCCAAACAAGATGATGACAATCGGGTGCTGGTTGGATGTGTTACCTGAATGAACTTCAGACCACCACCACCTGCCCAACCGCCTCCCTCCCCCGCTGCTGAGCCCCTCCGGCGTCGTCCCCAACACGCTCACTCCACTGATGCAGGACAGGTCTCCTGACACCAGCTGCTGCCACTTTGAAGTGAGCACCTCAGGCTCTGTGCACACCATCCACCCAGGGTGTGCTGGCCTCGGCCATAGCTCCCAGGGGCTTTCTCAGAGAGCAGACCACAGGCTGCTAAGCAGGACGAAGATTTTGAAAATATCTCCAGTATCATGGAAAGGAAAGTCGTTCTTCTCCACTTTTGCAGTAACTTTAACTTAGCTCACAGGGGAGACAGTGTCACAGCATGCAACGCATTCAAGGGGTGAACAGCGTGACAGGCGATGAAAGCAGCGGATAGTTCTCAATCTGCTCGCTGCACTTCCCAAGCTGACAACACAAACCACTGGCTGTCCCTGGCTGTCCGGGGGCTCGGTTCGTCCTGCCCACCGCCCACAAGCTCACACTGCTCACGTTTTGAAACAAAGCTGAAGACGATGGAAAATGCAATGCACGTTCATGTACCACGGATACCACGGGGCACTTTCCATGCGCTGGTGAAAACACAGCGACTCCGTGGCGGGGCCGCTGCCCCAGCCCTGCCCCAGCCAGCAGCCACACTGTGCTGCCAGCCAGCACCAGATGTTGTCCCATCCGCTACTGGTACAGCCCCTACCCATCCGCCACTTGTACAAACTCCGCTGAGTAACTCCTCATTTACAGAACATAGAGAGCTCAGCATCTCCAGAATGCTTTCAACTTTCCCTCACTTGTTGTAAATACTGGAGACATTTCATCCAAACCGTTTAACAAGCAATAAAAGTAAAGGTCGCGCAATGTCTCTGGCCGTAAAAGCAGTCAGCGTACCCTCAGCAAAACTCACACTGCGGTACCCGGTCAGCAGCACCGTGCAGCCTGCAGCCTCGGAGCCATTCGTGTACTTATATCCTCAAACAGCACAACTTCGAGGCAAAAAAGAGCACACCCTCGAAACACTCAGTTCTCTTTAAACGGGTTAATAGCAGTATCACCGTTATCACTTCCCTAGATGAACTCAGTACGCGAGCCAGCGCACAAAGCTTCAAAGCGGACTCTCAAAGCACCGCGCGGAAGCTCTGCCCTGCTGCCACTCGGTCACCCGAAGCTCAGCAGCTTCACCGAGCCCCCGCTGGGCGCACAGCGCGGACACCGCAGCCCGCGTCCCGCGGAGCAGCAGCTCTGCGCCCAGCGGGACCTGCCCCCACCGCACCGCACCGCTGCCCGAGAGGTCCCGCTGCCGCCGCCTGCTTCCCCTGCTCCTTCCCGGCTCTCTTCTCCTTGAAACCGATGAGGGCTTTACCTGGATCGCGACCGGAGGACGGGCTCCTTTATTTGCGGCTGTCTCTGGGAGACAAAACTTCGAAGAAGTTGGAGGAAAAAAA
>NC_034416.1:17764858-17781685 GCF_002078875.1 Numida meleagris
GCTCGCTGCTCCGCCGGCCGCGGTCTGCGGCGTGCCCCCACCCCTTGCGTGCGGGGTGGGTTTTGCTCCATCCCACCGTGAGCGGGAGGGCGAGTCTCCGCCGTCGGGTTCGTTCTGCGAACGCGTGCCTCTCGCCGCTGCCGTCCCGCGGCCGCATCCATCCTCAGCTCGGTTTGAAAGTAAAGCCAGAAAGCGGCTTTTATTGGGGATGCGGTGAGCCGCGGCTGCCCCGCGCCGGCGTCCTTCCCGCGGGACGGGCTTCCCGGGGAGGGGCTGATGGCCCGAGCCCGGCCGTGTTCAGGGAGAGTTTGGGTCGGTGACGTGCTCTGACTTCAGCTCGGGAAGACTTAATCCAGGTGTATGGCAACAAATGGAAGTGGTCGGGCAGTTGGACTCACAAAAGGTTCCTTCCTTCTGAACTGTTCTATTCTGTTCAGTTCAGTTCTGTTCTGTTCTATCCTATCCCTTGGATGAACTTGCTGAGTTCTACACAATTTTGCAAATATTTTCGATCTAAACTGAACATCTTCCTCTGCAGCCTTTTGTGTCCATGCCCAGGACCCACCCGCAGCACGGTGTAGCTCCTACAGACGCATCCTTTCCACAGCTCTCGCCTTCCAACTGGTCTGGTCTGTGCTGTTTTCACCACTTTAAGACACTTTCAGGTGTGTTTTGGACATGGAGAGCTGGGCTGTGACTTCTGAGGACCTCGGCTCAAAATGCAGATGCCTTGGGCTTGCTGTCTGCTGAAACTCAGGAACAGCCAGCTGGGAAGCTTTCAAGAGCCCCAGCAAACCCACACCAGACTGACCATCTCCTGCCAGCAGCAAGCCCACCCGTGCTGCCCCAGCCCCCAGTGAGGCAGCTGCTGGGCTGGGTGCCCCATGGGGTCCTGCCCTGTGGTGCCAATGTGCAGCCAGTTGCTGAATGACTCAGGGGGGGAGGCAGAGTGCCACAAACCCACTGCTCCCCACAGCTGCAGAGCAGGGCTGCTTGTTGGGGAACGTCCCAGGCAAGAGCACCCATGGGAGCGTCAAAGCTGCCCAACAAAGTCTTTGGCCTCGCTTATGATATACATATACATACATAGATACATATGTATTTCCTAGCGATGCAGCTTTAAAATAGTAAAGGAATGTTTTTCACCTGCTAACTTCCTTCGGAGTGAAACTGAGAGCTGCGCCGAGTAGTCTGTTCCGCAGCAGTGCCCCGGGGAGCAGCTCTGTGCATCCGTGCCGTTCCAGCAGCCCATCTCCCCGTGACACTCAGAAGAAATTATGATAGATGGAGTGAGCAACTGTTTTCATCGGTGGAGCAATTGAGATGGATCGTTCTCGGGCTGTTTCCTCCCACCTTCCTGCTAAATGGACTCTTCACAGTTTCAATTAAGATAAAGCCTGTGTGCCAGGAACCAGTGGCAAGGAAAGAAAGGAAGGTGGATGGATCAGTAAGACCTTCCTAATTACGCTTTGCCAGAACCTTTGATGTAAATCATGCCGAAATAAAAATATTCCGAGTGTTAGGCTCATTTGATTGTGCAAGAACTGCGAATGTGATCACAGGAGAAGGCGACCAAATGAGGGTCAGCAAACAGAGCCCCGTGGTTCCCAGAGCACACGTGGCACACACACACCGAGAGGAAAGCTGAGCAGAATGCACCTGGTGCACACAGGGCTGGAGTGCCGCCGTCCCCTCCTGCCTTCCCCGCCTGCTTCCCTACTGCGCTTGGCTCAGAAGAGTTAACCAGGTGTATGGTAACAAATGAAAGCTTGCATAATTGAAAGATAGCTGAGGCATTAATCTTCCTTCTCGGTACCTTGAGTCCTCTTTAAAAAGATTATTTTGTCTTCGGAGACAGCTTTAATGCTACTTAATGAATCGCTTATAAATGAAGGATTCTTTCCCCTACACGGGGACGGGCTGACTGCTACGCTGATTTTTGTCAATGTAAAAGAGACCATTCACTTTTGTCAAATCCGGAAAGATAATGGCTGCTCTCCACAAATACCACTACGCTGCTTGGCGTAGTTAGGGCCAATTCAGCCTGTGCTTTTGGCCGAGCCTGCTCAGTGGCAGCGACATGCCCACGTCCCTCAGCTGGCACTGTGGAGCTCATCGCCTTTTGACTCCAGCAATGGTTTTTAGCAGGGACAGCTGCAGAGGGGCCCGGCCTCAGGCATCTCTGGGGGCAGGGCCCCATAGCTTCTTTGAGCAGGAGCGAGGCAGGAGCTCATCACCTGGCACCAGGGCGCTCCACAAAGTGCTGCCATCAAACCACGCTTTTCACAAAGGCAGTGGCTACGTTATGCACACAGTTTGTGTGGCTCTGCTGGCAAATAACCCCAGTGCTTCTGACACGTACAGAGAGCCTGCCGTGTTTCAGCGGCCCAAAGCTTGCTCTGATTGCAGGGTCACATCCTGAATGGGGGCACACCGCGAGCACCCCGCTGCCTTCAGCTCGTCCAGCTGCACTCCTCTAGCACTGGGATGCAATGGCTTTGTGAATGGTCTTGTATCCCACCCAAAATCTCAAATGGGAGCGCCTCTCCCGCTCATTGTTCGGGTGAGGAGTGGCCCAGGGCTTCAGATTCTGAGCAAGAAAACCGTTCCTCCTACATTTGCCCTACAGCAGACAAGTTGTTCGAGGTGCTCAGTGCTCCTCAGAGGACAACAAATAAAGAAAAAGGAAAGCTTGCCCATGGCAGCCAGTCCCTGGGGAGCAACAGAGCAGCCCTGCTCGTGGTCAGGATCTGCCTTTAGCAGGAGCACAGGAACAGCAGACATCCTCCTCACACCTGAGCCCAAATGCTGCGCCTGGACAAGGGGCTGCATGGGGCTGGCTGCGGGCAGGGCTTGCTCATGGCACTGAGACTTCCTGAGCAACAAGAAGAAAATATTAAAGGTAAATAATTAAATAGAGAGAGCACTTGATATTGTTCCCGCTGAGATTTCTGGCAGCCCCCATCCACCGCTCACTTCCCTGTCCCTTTTGCAGGCAGGGATGCTGCTGCTTGCACAGCCCCAGCCCTGGTGCCCACAGGGGACGCTGCAGGGTGGCTCCCGCTTGCCCCATGGCTGTCAGCCCCTCTCCTCCCCGGCTCTGCCATTTCTTCCTTCTAGCCCCAAGCCCGATATCCTGCCCTGTTCAGGAGGAGCTGGAGGGCAGCTGTTGAACACACCAAGGTCTCCCCTGGTTTTCCTCCATGTGCGTTCAGAACAGGGACTTCAGCTTGTACTCTGGCTGTGCTTCAACCCCAATAAAAGAGACAGTTATCACTTCACAGGGAGGCAGGACAGGCAAAACCTGGGTACCCCCCACCTGCAGGCATTTCTCCTGCCCCACAGAGCAGTGGGGCCAGCCCGGCTCCCCGTGCCTTCTCACCCAGCCCAGTTTGCCATCGCTCCTGTCAACATCCTCCCACTCCCAGCGAAGCCAGGGATGAAACTGCCACAGTCATCTTCTGCGAGGGGAGAAACAAGAGACTGAAGCGAGGAGGCCCAAAGGGAGCCTTGCCCTGAGCAGCCTGGGCAGGGCTCTGCAGCACCACGGGCACTCAGCACCAAGCACCTCATCGTGACCATCAGCATGGGCGGGTTTTGGGGGGCAGCACGGCACAGCTGCTCCTGACACCCGGCTCTTAATTGCACACCAAGTGGCACCAGTGCGCCTGCAGCGAGGGGCTCTGCTGCCCACAGCTGCTTGCAAAGGCCTCTTTTCTTCATCCTCATTATGGGAAACAGCCTGCATGGATCCAGCCACCAGTGGAGATGTTTCCTCTTATGAAGTGTATTGCTTTCTGCTGTCAATTTCAAGCAGAGTGCTCTACAACCCGCTGCAAATTGCTGGGTGAAAGCATAAATAGGAGCGCAGGGCCCTGACTGCATTCCTGGTGGCAGACTTGCTAAAACAGCTGATGGAAATGCAGAGGTCAGGAGAAAGGGAGAGCGTCACCAGAGGCCCCAGCACAGCCAGAGCCCTGCAGGACTGCCAGCACGGCCGGAGGTGGCCGACCACCTTTTCCATTTCTCCGCTGGCCATTTTTTGGTCAGTGAGCTGCTGGATCCCAGCGCTCCCAGTGCCCTCCCCATGGAAGCTCCATCAGGAAACCTCCCGCACCGCACCAGCTCCGCACTCAGCCCCGCAGCGTTTCCGCAGGCTCTGCAGGTCAGTATTGATCCCGCCAGCAGCGCTCCTGCCCAGCACAGCCAGGCTTTGCCTGAAGAAGCCCCCAGCCCCGGCGCTGCTGGGGACACATCTCCTCCTCCTTGTGGGCACCCCATACATCTCCCACCTGGGACAGATGCCTCCTCTGGGATTCTTTCGGTGGAAAAGCCCACCTCGATCAGTAGCTGCACTTACCTTTATGGCAAGACGAAAGTCATGCTCGAATTCCTGTGGCTTTATGGAGAACCAAAGCAGCACCAAGCTGCCAGTGGCTGCCTCCTGCCACTCTGCTCTGCCACAGGCACCCCCGGCCCTGGCTTTATGCAGCCACACAGAAGCCAGTGCTGGGCTTTATAATGGGTGTGAAATTCCATTTAACAGAGCTGAACCGTTAGCTTTAGAAAAGGAAGATGGGAAGTGGAGAAAAGAGAGAGACTTGCATGTCTCAGGTTCACTCCACACCCCTGAAACTCTGCCTGAAGGAAGCAAATTTGGAGCTTCAACTCCAGCTGTGAAGTCTTACAGGCTTGGCACACCAAAAACAAAGCCCTGGTGGGCAGCACTGCCCCACATCACCCTGCAAGAAGGGGCAGCCCCTGGCACCTGGGCAGGAGGCAGAGCCCCTGAGGGGGCACGGCTCACAGGGAGCGGGGCAGAGGGCTGAGACCCAGACATCACCTCCACAGCGGGAGAAAGTTGCCAGGCATATTTAGAGTTTGTGTATATCTTACATTTGTATATATATAAAGACTGACAAGGCGTTTCTATATATGCAGTGTGAGCAGGATGTTGCTATAGTGATCTTAATTTCACATTCCTTACATTAAGGAGAAGACTGCAAGTTGTTTGGCACCGGGACTGTCTCTTTGTCATGGTGCGTGCGGCACTCAGCCCAGCAGGGCTCTGGTCTCATCTGGAGCTATGGAAATAGGAATCACTGCAAACAATAACGCTGCCATCACTGCGCAGCAGCTTCAGATGCAGAGTCCTTTAAAAAAGGGAAAGAAAAAAAAAAAGAAAGGAAGATGCAGACAGCAAGAGAGACGGCACGGCACGTACAGCCAAACCAGGCTGCAGCACCGCGAGCATGGCCTGCGCCGTGGTGGGAGGCTTGGCTGGCAGCCCTGGCAACGTTGTGGGCATCACTGGGCTGCGCTTGATTCTGCCTCCCCCAAGGGAGCGAACCTCCTCAGCCCCCCCAGAACAGCAGGAGAAGCGGACAGGACACTGTTAAGCTGTAAAAAAGCAAAGCTGCAGTGCTCCTCGCTGGGGACCTCTGACCACCAGCAGTCTCTGTAGGGCACAGTGACAGGTCCTGCAGCCACGGCAGGCAGATCACTGCGAAATCATCATTTATTGGGGTTAAACGTTACGCATTTTCTCCCTGCCTTCCGTGGCAGGGCAGCATTGAGGTGCTCCGTGTTTCTTCCTCTGCAAAATGAAAACATGGGGCAGCCACTGACAGTGGGCGATCAGCCCTGGGAGCAAGGCCAGCCACGGGGCAGCGGGGCAAGAGTTGGGGAATCCAGGGAGGGACAGGCAGGCGTTACTGTCATCCCCAGACTTCAACAAATGGAGGTGTCACACGAAACTGCATTGCTTTGACGTTCGGATGGGGAAATATTTAGATGTTATGCTTTATGAGTCATATCAAAGCTTTTATGCTGAAAACTCCTCTCCGGATGAGGATGGGAATATTTCTCATGACAGTCCTGATCCAGCCAATCTATTTGCAGAGCTGAAGGACCCGGCAGGGCCACGTCCTCCAGACGATCTGTTGATGGGATGAGCTCTTCCAGGGGGGCTGGATGACACCCGCACCTCCCACTGCCCACACATCCCCCGGGGAAGAGCTGGGTACCCCATCCCTGTGCCCCACTGCCAGCACTCCCAGCACACACAGCCCAAGCCAGGCCCCGTGTTAGGGAAGTGGATGTGCACCCACTCGTGGGCAGCGCGAGCCCTCGCTGTGCGGGGCTGGGTCCCAGCCCCATGGCCGTGCTGGATGAGCTGCCCGGCTCCTCCGCCTGCAGGAAAGGCCGTGGCACCGCCAGAGCATGGCTGCTGGTGATTTATTTGGGAAGAAGCCTCATTTCTCACTGATCGCATTAGAAGCGCAGGACGGATTAGTGCATGGAGTAACCTTGATAGCTGAGAAATTCAGTGTATGCAAATGTGAGCCTTAAACGGCTCTTTCTACAAAAGATTAGCCAGCACGGTGACATCTCTGTGACGTGGCACCAGCGAACAGACCGGTATGGAAGAGCAGAGCCTTTGCCACAAGCCACGGCACACAGTCTACTGCCATCCCCAAATGCAGCTCATCCCCATGAGCACAGCGCTCTGCACTCCTGCTCACCCTGCTGCGCGGCAACGTGCCCCTATGCCTGCAGGTGCTCACCAAAAAGATGCCAGACAGCTGAAACCACGGCGCAGAGCTGCTGGTAGCACCCAGGAGCCGCTCTGTCAGCCCTAACCTCAGCCCAGGGGCAGCTCGGCCTCTTCCCCCTCCTCCAGCCCCACGGAGCTCAGCGTTAGAGGCGTGAGTGCAGACAGGAGGGGAACAGGACAAAACTCACAGCTTCCCCAGCGCAACGCTGCCCACTGCCCAGGCTCTCCTGGTGCCAGGCTGCAGCCAGCCCTCCGGGCAGCCGGTGGGACACAGCACCCGCAGCCCATCCCCAGCCGGGAGGCAGCCAAGAGCCGTGGCCAGGCACCCGGCATGGGTGCGGAAGGCCCAGGGCTCCGCAGGATGCACGGGGCTGCTCGGGATGCTGCGCAATTCGAGACAGCCGCCTGAAGATGGCAAGCCAACACTGCCGCTTATCATACATGCAAATAACCCTGCTGGAGGAGGAAGAGGCTCCCTACAAATACCAGGGCTATATTTTCTTCGCAGCCCATGGAATGCCAGAGCAGAATTTAAATTGCGGCGTTTATCAGGAAGGTCTGAGCCCTTCCCTCTCCTCCTCTTTGTTCAGCGCTGCCCGGCTCACAGAGCTGCACGTGGCACTGCTGGTACTGCACCAGTCCTCCAGCCCGAATGCAAAGTCTGAGGAAGAAATTGCAACGCATCCGTTGGCACCAGGGAGCCATAGAGCTAGCGTGTGCAAGCAATAATTTATCCTGAGCCTTCTAGTGGCATTTTATGTCTTTTTGCTGTAGTGCTATTACAGCTTTGATTACTCCATTTTTATGTTTGTCAGCACAGCATATGGGTGAGATAATTTGTATTCAAAGTATTAAACTGGCACTGTAAATTATTAAAGACCCAATTCATAAAAGCATTACACACCACATGCAGATCCCTTCCCCTGAACTCTTCTCTCCTCCCCCCATTTCGCAGACCTGACTTAACCAAGGGCTGCCGGCAGCCGTGGGCACGGGGGGGCCCCGCAGAGCAGACGTGGGACAGGAACGCTGCCCCATGCGGCTCACTCCTCCCCACGTGCCTGCTGTCCACTGCGTCTCAATTCGACGTCTCTGAAGATACAATGGAGAAGAACACGTTTCCCCATCTTCTCCGTTTGCTGTGGAGCACCCTCTGAAAGCTGCCTCTCCTGCCGGGAAACGCAGTGTTTCAGCTGCACCCTGCGATGAGGGGTGGCTGATTCCAGCGCCTGCTTACCAGAGCATACACAGCACCGTCATACTGAGCAGACGCCGTCTTCTGTTTTGCTCATTACTGAGATTTACTGCCTTATAAGCTTATTATTGACTGAGGCTTTAGGCTCTCCTCGGGGCTGGGACACCGGGAAGGCAGCGTCCCAGCCGCAGCAGCATCCCCGGCACAGCCGTCTGCATGGCCCCAGCGCTGCACCGCGCCCTGCAGCTGGAGCGGAGCAAGGTGCTGGGCGAAGGAGCTGTGTGTGCTCTCACACCTGCACGCACCGCGGCTCAGTGCAAAGCGCAGGCAGGACGGAAGCAGGGGCAAAGCAAAGTGCCGGAGGCGAAGGAGGAGGATGGAGAAACAGCAGGCACTGAGATGCAAGAACAGGGATGACTTTTGAAAGAAAGAAAACAACACACAAAGAAAACAAGTAAACAAACAAGCCAAACAAAAACAAAATAGTCAAGCCACTATTTGGCTATTTCTGCTCACGACATACTAATTCCTTTTCCAATCTTTTGCTTTCAAAACCATTTTTTCTATTCCCGTTTCATCACCAAATAAAAGAAAGACAACCTCCAGCCTGCCCCAGTCCCCGGTCTGGACAGGGCCAGGAGCTGGGTTTGAAGGTGCTCGTGGGCCTCCCCAACACAGGGCACTTGATCCTACCAACAGAAGCCAACCCGAGGCGCCTGCTGCTGCTGGGATGCTTCTGCTCAGGCGGCGCTCAGCACAAGCAGGGCCACGAGAGCCAAGCACAGCCCTGCCGCTTCCCGAGGGTGAGCTTCTAGAGCACTGATTGCGTCGGTAATGGTTTTTTCATTAAAGGCAGGGGACGCTGCTGGGGAGGGGCGTGCTCTACGCATAGCACAGGTAGCGGGTTTTGGAGCAGCCCCGACAACGGCCGTGCCCTGTGGCCAGCCCAGCCGCCCCCAGCGCAGCAGGCTTCCAGATGTCCAGCCTCTCTCCCACCCCAGACTCCTAATCCCCTACTTTGTCTGAGCTCTGGCTGATTTCTGATGCATTCAGCTTACCCAGCTGCTAGCGAACATCTGAATATTTCCCTCTTTCCTCTCACATTTCACCTTGGAGGAGAAGCACTTTACCAGCTCCAGCTCCGCCTTTATCAAGGCAATTAGTCCGACACAAAAGAGGTGAATTGGACCAAGAGAAGCTCACTGGCCTGTAAAATCCCCAATATTTCAAGACAGGCTGAGGCCAAATATGACTATTTCAAAAGAAAAAAAAAAAAAAAAAGGAAAAGTAAAGGGTGTGTAACCAGAGTGCTGGCCTTCCTGACCACAATGCAGAAGAAACAACTCAGCAGATCCATGAAGGCAGAAACCAGCAAACACAACGTAAAGGAAAGTTTACAAACACAGCAGCTGTAATTCCTTCCATAACATCGGAGGACCAAAGTTTGCGAGGAACAAAAGGAAATGATTAACAGGGGAAATATGCGTGGTACAGAAAAGACTTTTTAGTCCAAAAAGGGATGTCCATATTTAGAAACGCTCAGTTCTCATTGTGAGAGCATTGCTTTTCCTGAATGCATTTCTCCCCCATGAAAGAAAGAAGTCACAAAGGGAGTTTGTGCACTGCTGTGTCACATGTACACAGAGCGCTGCTTATGTTCCTCAAGGAACAAGGGAAAAATGCAAAGATTGCAGAGCAAGTAAATAAACAAGCAAAAACTTCTCCTCCTTATTTGGGAGATGGCTCCTGCTGAATGCGTCCAAGCACAAGGCAGAGGACGTGCCTTGGCCACCCCTCGCTCGCATCTCCCACCACCAGCACCCACTGGTGGCACAAGTGTCACTGCCACCCCCAGCCAACGAGCAGCGCGAGCAACAGATCCTCAGTGAGACAGCTGGATGCCAGCTCCCCAGGGCTTATCCCAGTTTCAGAGCAGCCCACGAACAAAGGGCTCTCTTTAAGGTTTTCACTGCCACCTTCACCTTGCAGCTTGCTCAGAAAAACCTCCCAGCAGTTTGTGTTCTCCCCAGTTCCAGAGCACGAGGCACTCGCAGCAGGAGGGGCAGCAGCCCGAGCTCACAAGCGCCCCGGGTGAGCCCTCAGCAGCCCCAGCCGAGGCCAGGCCATTGGCACAGGCCTGGAGCCGCCCCACACCTCCTCTCAGCTCATCACACCCACACCGGCCGGGCAGGGGTCAGGTGCTGCGGGGCACTCCGGCCACAGGCCACCAAACACAGCCCGGAGCCCTCCTGACAAAGAGGCAGAGGCACGCACACAGCACACTCCCCGCCGGGCACAGGGCTGTTTGATCCACGCCAGGCTGCAAGCTGAAACACGCTCAGAGAGCAACTGCTCGGTGGCCAGGTCCCCTCTGCTTCGCTCTACAGCGTGGCTGCAATTTGCAGTCAGTTCATTGCATTACAGTCCGGCAAGCCAGAGGTCCAAAGCTGCGAGCATCCAGCTGCTGGCCAACGACACACAGCCAGCGGCAGCCCTCACACCTCGCTGCTGCAAGAAGCACGGGGAGCCAACAGCCGGCCTGACACAGCGAGCAGACAGAGCTGCAACTGCCATGTCCCCAGCACGCCCCCCAGCAGGCTCCCACCTTCCTGGGGATCTCTGCTAGGGCTGCTGCCGATTGATTCCATATGCATTTGGACCTTGATTTTTAATTAATATTATGACGGAAAAATCAACGTGCTGCTTCCACGCACATGCACTGGGGTACAGACACAAGCAGCAGGAAACAATCCCATTGCACTGCCTTTGCTGAGGGCCGACCCCCCACCTGTGTTGGGGCTGCGCTGAAGCAGTTCCACCTCGGAGCCCACCCAAGTCCCAGGGCGTGCATTCAGCTCACACAAAACATTTACCAGACTTCAACCGGATTTACAATTGTATGGGCTACAGAGCAGCAGGAGAGCATGGCCTTGCTGAGCTAGGCAAGGGGCAGGCTCTACCCTGCACTGGAGCAGTCCCATCCGTAGCACACCTTCCCCAGCCAGCCTGGTTTGAGGACACGGCCCATTTTGGCAGTTAGTGTGCTCTCAGAACTGAGCACGGCCCCGAGTACAGCCCAGCAGCACCAAGCACAGACAAGCTGCATGGTGAGGCAGGTTGGTGCTCGGGGCCCCTGCCTGCTCTGCCCCTCCGCGCACAGCGCCCACAGGTGTTCTCCTTTGAGCAAAGGCCACAATTGCATCACTGTAACTCTGTATTTTAGGCATCCAGAGAGGGGACCCAACCAGCCCAGCCACCAGCTGCCTCCCCAGAGAGGAGAGCGGGTCCCGCAGCTGCTGCGCAGGCTGAGACCAGCTCCCCTCGGGCAGGCACAGGGGGATGCAACAGAGCACAGCTTGGGAACGAAAGCCGTTCTGCAGCCAGCTCTAGCAAAGTCACACAAGGGGAAGCCTCCCTCCATCCCTCCCCTCGATCTATTTCATCACTGCCCTCCTCTACACAGAGCGGAGCTAATAAGAGACACATTTACTTCGCACGGCTTTGGAGTGAAGTTGAGCAAGGAGTTTCAGCTGCACAGCAGCCCAAAGCAGAACCGTCTGTTTGGAACACCACAGGCATGTCAGAGCGTTCTATCAAATAAACTGAGCCGTGTGAAATTAAGCAGTTCCCAATATTTGAGATGACAACATCTCTGAACACAAATCACAGCAGTGGTGGAGCAGGGGAAAAATCCTACGTTATTTATATACATTCACCCTGAGGTATTTATCAATGGCAGAGCACCAAGGGGATAGAAGCACCAGCACTGCATCTGCAGTACCCAAATCCAAGCCCCCCGAGTCCCGCGCCAGCACTGCATCGAGCAGCATCCCCCAGGCACGCCGTATTTCAGGAATTTGCCAAGCAGGAGTAGGTAGTGCCTATGGCCAAAGACCTCCACGGAGCCCTGCAACTCGATAGATTTCCAATATAACGAAGACAAAGAGGTGTCAGCTCCAGCCCTGATTTGCTAATACTATCAATAGGGACTCAGCTCACTAGCAGTTAATTCAAAGCCAAGCTCGATTTGCACAGCAGTGATCTACACTAATTCCCATATGTGGCTAAGGGGAGATTTTGCCAGCTAGACAATAGGAACAGCATTAGAGCTCCTGAAACGATGCCATCGCTTTTCTCTTCTGCTCCACCACTTCCCATCAAATTCCCACGTGCTGGCATCTCCACTCTTCTCCCTCGTGACCCAAGAGGCACAGGAAGGGCAGGGAACACGAGGGTACCTGTTTCTTTTCCAGGCACGCTTTTATTCAGCCTTTCAAAACACAACTCCCCATAAAATGGGAGCCAATTTCACACTTTTTTGTTGTAGTTCATTAAAGACATTAAGAATTGCCATAATTAAGCAATTACAGAAATATTTCCAAGGGATACAACGAACACTGAAACCATTAAAAAAAAAATCACCACGTGCGGCTACATTCCAGGCCGTATTCCGTAAGTTTCTAACTCGTTTTCGCTCTCAGCTCCTACCCCACCACAACGTCACGTCGGTGTTTTGCCACAGTACCGCAGTTATCGAGGTCACAAAGCCAGACACACGCCCCGTCAGGCGATGAAGCCGCTTCTCCCCACCAGCATCGCTTCTCCTGCCTGCAAGCCGGGCCCTCGTGCACCCGCAGTTGGGCTCGGTGGCAGCGGCCGTCCCCACACAGTTCTCCCCTCCTGCCAAGCGGGCGGCACGTGGCAGCGCGCATCTGACAGCGTCACCACGGGCACGTCTGCAGCCCACCTCCTCTTGGCCGAGCAGCCGGGCTGGAGCCGCGGCCAGAACACGAGGGAGAGGGGGAGAGCCACCAGACCGGGGCCGAGCAGGGCAGCGCCTTCCCAGGGAGGCTGCGGGACACCCCGCCGGAACCGGGAAGAGCAGGTCCGTGCTGCAGCCAGTGCCACCAGAGGGACGGAGCCGAGCCGTGCCCCCGCCCGCAGCACCCGGTCACCTGGCGTCGTTAGGAGGGACGCGGAGCGAGCACGGCCCTAGTGCGGCAGCCAGCCTGGGCGCCTCGCTCCTGCCGAGGGTTAAGATGCTAGAAAAAACCACAAGTCTGAAACAGTTTAACACAGGACAAAAAAGGCACATTTTAATATGTACAGCAATGCATTTGGGCTATAAATTTACCCAACACAACTGAAAAAAAAAAAAAATCCAAACTATGCTTTTATACTTATTCCATAGTATCAGCCTCATTCCTAGCCACCTACCTTTCTCTGCATCTCTGAATGCTGCTATATACACACACAAACAAACAATTACGTCATGAATGTTCATTTAGGCTCCCAAGTTCAAGTAATAAAGTTCAAACTTGCATAGCATCTTATGCCACTCAGCCATAAACAGTTATGATTGCATATTAGCTGGAGCAGCCATCTCTTTCAATTCAGCCAGTTTTGGCTGGCCACCATTTATTTTTATTTTTAATCCTTGAGTCAGAATGTTTCCTAAGTCACCAGCCCTGAGGGATGCCACAGACTTCGCAATGAACCTCTCGCTGTTGTTAAGATCCTTTTAAACCAGAAATTTAGAGTGTTGTCAAGAACAGTTTTAAAAATGTAATACTGTTTATTTTGCTTCAAAAACATTTCAGCATTCTAAACATACAAAAAAAACAGAACGTTGCAAATTTGTTTAAGTACAGAGTGTTTTTGAACTTCAGTTGCTGCACTGGCTCTTCACTGAGTTGACGATGAAGAGATGTCTACAGTTTCAGTTTAAAAACTACCGCACTTAACTAAAAAAATCCGTACACTTCTCATGCCAGCTGAACCCCCTTCCACAACTAAGAATGGCAGCAGAATGCTATTTCACTATATACAGAAAGACAACTTTAAGCTAAATGGACGCCCACTGTAGTGTAAATAGATCTACCCTCACAGTGCATGCTTCGGGCCATGGCACCCCGGGGAACGTACGGCCTCTCCAGTAATCACTGCTCCTCTAAGGCATCATAACTCTAAGCATGTACCACAAGAATCTGTCTAGTTTTTACAAACTATAGATATGTACAGTTTATAACCCAGGATTTTCTAGCCAATAACCATATAGTAACACCACCTTACAAATTAAAAAAATGCTTGAAACATTTTTAAATGCTTTGTTACACCAACAGCAAAGTGCACAGAGTTAGGAGAACACTAGAGGGCCTTTTCATTTTAAAAATGTTTGGAAATATGTACAACTTTGATACAGTTTCAGGGTGCTCACTACACCCATGGCCACTTCATGTAAACCAGTTACAATTTCTAGAGCACTTTTAGAAACTACAACGCGATCGGAATCCAAATTTTTTTTTAATTAAGCCTAATAAGGGCAAGAGACACCATCTCAAATAAGAGGTGTTGCATTTACGGTGTTTCCCCTACTCTATGGTATTCACATGGAGACAAGTATTGTACAGTTTTATTCGTCATCATCATCTTCATCCTCCTCTTCTTCATCCTCCTCCTCCTCTTCGTCTTCTTCCTCTACCTTTTTCCGAGCAGCTTTGGTTGCCGCTCCCTTTGCGCCATCAAACTTTCCTTTAGACTTGTAGTCTGCAACATCCTGCAAAGTCAAGGGGATGTCTTAATTTGCCCTAAGCGCCAAACACCCAGCGTTCGCACGGCGGGGCGCGTTAGCGGAGCCGACTGCCCTCCTGCAGCCACAGCCCCAGAGGGGAGGCAGCCCTGAGCCCCACGCTAACCACTCCCTGCCTGAGGGTTAGGGAGAGAAGCCAACCTCTCATCACTTCCCTGCTAGCAGGACATAGCTCCTCTAACAGCATGGCGATCTCTCCGCTGCAGCTACGGGTGCGCTTTGCCCGGGGACGTTCCTCCCCGCCGGAACGCACCTGCCTGCCTCTACCCGACTGCGACCCGGCGTACATCCACTGTGAGAGCTGGGCCCCGCAGCACACGAGAGCGCCCAACCGCCAACAGCTGCGGGGGCACAGCCCCCACTGCTCAGCTCCGTCTGTCACACAGAGAGGCACCAGCAAAGGAGCCCGCAAGGAGAGACGCGTTACAGCAGCCTTACCTTCTCGTACTTCTCCTTCAGCTTAGCGGCCTTATTGTTATAAGGCTGCTTTTCACCATCGCTGAGGTTGTTCCACATTTCGCCAAGCTTCTTCGCTACGTCCCCGATGGATATGCCAGGGTTTGTGGACTTGATCTTGGGGCGGAACTCTGAGCAGAACAGGAAGAAGCCAGACCTGGGGAGAAGCACCAGCGGACAGTGAGCAGCGCAGCAGCACATCCCAGCAGCAGCCCCTCCCCGCCCCCCAGCACAACATCCCTAACATCCTTACCTACGCCCACGTGTGGACAACAAATTGTTTTTTTAATTATTATTTTTTCTAGTACATTTTTTGAATTTCCTGCGGGCCAGTCTTGCGGCCTTAAATCTTATTTGTTTCTATTACGTTTTCTATCCCCGTCCTCCTGCAATTCCATCTTCAGTGTACAAGTCTCACTGCGGCCCAGCCGCCTGCATCCTTCACCACAATTTTAAGGGCACCGAGTACCGGCAACTCTGCCAGTGCTCTACACGCTCAGGATTAATTACAATCTACCCAGAAATCTCACAAAGATGCTATCAGCACCTTTGGTACTTCTGTACCCACAGAACATCCCATTGACGTTTTATCGCAAATAACAGGCAAGCTGTAAGCGCTGCAAGAAGCAGCGCAGTAACACTTGTGCACGCTGTGCCTCAGCTACTTACGGTGGTCGCTTTGGGGCGTTGGGATCCTTCTTCTTCTTGCCACCCTTAGCTGGGCCGTAGTCCTTCATTTCTCTATCGTATCGTACCTTATCGGCCTTTGCCATTTCATCAAATTTAGCCTTCTCCTTGCTTGACATGGTCTAAAAAACACACAGAAAACACAAGACACCAAGCCACGTGATCACCCAATGTTCAATAACTGGCAAACTTTGAGTACACAAGCCAAACACGCCAACTCCACAGGGCCATTTCAGAATGTGTTTGTTTTCTAATGGATCGCTGTGGGGACCAAGGTCCTGGCCGCGGCAGCGGCCATGGCCAGCACTGCAGGAGGGAGGTGGCCATGCCGGCACAAGTGCTCGTGGCTTTTACAGGGGCCAGCAGCAGCACATCGGGCAGGGACGCAGCACCCAGACTGGAACAGCAGCAGCATCCCCTTCTGCACTCAGACCAGCACAGGCAACGCAAGCAGATAACATGACAAGTCATCGCTTCAGATTAAGGTACCTTCCACCTCTCCGAGCACTTCTTAGAGAACTCTGCAAAGTTGACGGGAACCTCTGGGTTCTTCTTCTTGTGCTCCTCGCGGCACGTCTGCACAAAGAAGGCATAGGCAGACATCTTGCCCTTAGGCTTCTTCGGGTCACCTTTAGCCATCCTGACTCTGTTGGGCAGAAGGGAGAACGGAACATGTGAACTTCAGAACATACCAGTGTGTGCACAACGTGCGTGTGTTTGAACCCACACACACGCCCAGAGGCAACCTGCCCTCACTCACACCTCTCCTCCCCACAGCACCTCCTGCTGTCTCCCACATGGCTCTGAAATTATCCTCGGGCTGCAGACCAGAGCCAAGCGGAACCCATCATGACCAAAGTTTTACATCGATATGTTTACATCATGTCAAAGGATGGGAGCCGGGCCATTAAGCACACATACTGCCGCCCATAAAGCACTATATGTGAACCAGTACAAGGACTTTGAGTTGGCCACCACAGCAAGGCTCGAGCCACACGTCTGGCACCAGCTATGCCTCATCTCCTCAGCAGCCACATCCCCATACTGGGGGCAGCTCCCCAGGTGGAAGGCCACACGGATCCCACCGCAGGGTACGGGTGGGTGCGGGCAGCGGAGCATGCCATGGCCAGCACGAGGCTGGGTGCAAGGAGCTAACTTCGGGCCCCATCGTCCCCACCCTATTTGTTTTTCCTTCGGGGAATAAAAATAACCCCGCGGCAACGCTCCCTATTCACGGCTTTCAAGGGTTTGAAAACCCGGTTTTTATTGGTGCAACACGGCGAGGTGCCGGCGCGGGGCTGGAGGACCCGGCCCGCTGCTGCCGCCGCTCGGGGCCGGCGGGGC